>NC_079361.1:4008816-4038284 GCF_029582105.1 Oenanthe melanoleuca | reverse complement strand
CTGGAATGGGTTTGGAGATTTTTGGGATTTTTGGGATTTGGGATTTTTGGGGTTTGGGGGTTTCAGGATTTTGGATTTTTGGGGTTTGAGGTTTTTAGGATTTGAGGATTTTAGGGATTTGGGGGCTTTGGGGATTTGAGATTTTTAGGATTTGGTGGATTTTTGGGGTTTGGGGATTTCGGGATTTTGGATTTTTGGGGGTTGAGATTTTTAGGATTTGAGGATTTTAGGGGTTTGGGGGTTTTGGGGGTTTGAGATTTTTAGGATTTGAGGATTTTAAGGGTTTGGGATTTTTGTGGTTTCAGAGTTTTGGAGATTTTGGGGTTTGGGGATTTTGAGGATTTGGGATTTTTTGAGTTTTGGATTTTTGGAGATTTTGGGATTTAGGATTTGGGGATTTTGGGGTTTCAGATTTTTAGGGATTTTGGAGAATTTTTGGATTTGGAATTCAAGATTTGGGATTTGGGAAGGGTTTGGAGCTGGGAATGCTCAGGGAGGAGCCGTGGCCGAGCTCTCACCTGGGCAGATCTCACCTGTCCTGGGCTCACCTGGGCAGATCTCACCTGTCCTGGGCTCACCTGTCCTGGGCTCACCTGTGCAGGTCTCACCTGTCCTGGGCAGGGCTCACCTGTGCAGGTCTCACCTGTCCTGGGCTCACCTGGGCAGATCTCACCTGGGCAGATCTCACCTGTCCTGGGCTCACCTGTCCCAGTCTCCCCTGTCAGGTCTCCCCTCACCTGTGCTGGTCTCACCTGTGTCAGGTCTCCCCTCACCTGCCCAGGTGCTCTCTGTTCTCACCTGTGCAGGTTCTCACCTGCCCTGTGCAGTGTTCCCCTGATTGGGTTCTTACCTGTGCAGGTCTCACCTGTGCTGGTCTCACCTGTGCAGGTCTCACCTGTGCTGGTCTCACCTGTGCAGATCTCACCTGTGCTGGTCTCACCTGTGCAGGTCTCACCTGTGCTGTTCTCACCTGTCCCAGTCTCACCTGTGCTGGTCTCACCTGTCCCAGACTCACCTGTGCAGATCTCATCTGACCCAGTCTCACCTGTCCCAGTCTCACCTGTGCAGGTCTCACCTGTCCCGGTCTCACCTGTGCTGTTCTCACCTGTCCCAGTCTCACCTGTGCTGGTCTCACCTGTGCAGGTCTCACCTGTCCCAGTCTCACCTGTCCCAGTCTTACCAGTGCTGGTCTCACCTGTGCTGGTCTCACCTGTCCCAGTCTCACCTGTCCCAGACTCACCTGTGCAGGTCTCACCTGTCCCAGACTCACCTGTCCCGGTCTCACCTGTCCCAGTCTCACCTGTGCCAGTCTCACCTGTCCCAGGTGCTGCTCCCTTGTGGGAGTTCTCTGCTCCCCCGTGCAGGTGTTGGCTTGTGCAGGTTCTCACCTGAGCAGGATCTCACCTGTGCAGGTCTCACCTGCCCAGTCTCACCTGTCCTGATCTGGTCTCACCTGTCCAGGTTTTCCCCTCACCTGCCCTGGTCTCACCTGTGCAGGGTCTCACCTGTTCCCATCTCACCTGTCCTGATCTGGTCTCACCTGTCCAGGTTTCCCTCTCACCTGTGCAGGGTCTCACCTGTCCTGATCTGGTCTCACCTGTTCAGGATTTCCCCTCACCTGTCTGGGGTCTCACCTGTCCTGTCCCAGTCTCACCTGTTCCCCTTGAGGTTTTTCCCAAACCTGTGAGGATTTCCCCTCACCTGCCCTGGTCTCACCTGTCCTGGTCTCACCTGTGTGGGGTCTCACCTGTTCCCATCTCACCTGTCCTGATCTGGTCTCACCTGTGCAGGTTTCCCCCTCACCTGTCCCAGTCTCACCTGTGTGAGAAGATCAATTGAACAATTCCCATCTGATATTCCATAAAACCTGGGCTGGAATTCTGTCCCAGTCTCACCTGGGCAGGTTCCCCCTCACCTGTCCTGGTCTCACCTGTCCCAGGATCTGCAATTCCTGGGAAATCCTTTGTTAAAAAATCAGGAATTTCCATTGAAAAAGAAAGAAATTCCTTGGGAATCCCGATTTTCCTGCTGCTTTTCTCTGGAATAATCCCAGTGGGGACAGAATTCCCAGTGGGAATTTTGGGAATTCCGATTTTCCAGGACAATCCAGGTGGGGGAGGGAATTCCCAGGGAGAATTTTGGGAATTCCGATTTTCCAGGATAATCCAGGTGGGGGAGGGAATTCCCAGTGGGAATTTTGGGAATTCCAAGGAATTCCCAGCTTGGAATTTCCCCATTCCCATGAAAAAGCCGCTGGGACTGGGAATATTTAGGGATGGAAATTCCCTCCTTGATGAGGAATTAATTGGGAAAGATCCGATTTCGATTCCTCATTAATATTCAAATTTATTCGAGAATATTTAAATCAACTCATGAATATTCAAATGAGCTCATGAATATTTAAATTAACCCGGGAATGTTTCTGTTGCTTCCCAATAAATAAATCTTGGAATTTTTTTCCTCCTTCAGGGAGGAATTTGGAATGGAAAATCAACAATGGATAAATAATTAAATTATTTTTATTGATTATTAATTAATTATTAATTGATAATGGGAGGGATTGCTTGGAAAATCCCAGGAAATTTGGGAATTCTGCTCCTGGATTTCCTCCTCTGCATTCCCAAAAAAAAAAAAAAAAAAAAAAAAAAAAAAATCATTTGGGAATAATTCCCGTAGGAAAAGCAGAATTTTAAAGGAATTTTTGTGGCTTTAATCCAAGAAAAAATTCACCTGGAATTCCATAGAAATTCTGGGAAATACACAAAAATTCCAGGAATTCCACAGAAATTCCAAGGATTCCTGGCTGCTGCTGTTCCCCATTTTTCCAGCTCCATTGGAATTTTGGGATTCTCCTTCCCCATTTTTCCAGAGCCTTTGGAGCTCCAAATTTCCAGGATCAGGAATTTTAAAGATTATTTTCTCCAAATTCTTGTGGAAATTCCCCCCCCCAGAAAAATTCCCTTGGATAAAAATTCCATTCCCTTGGGAATTCCCAGGTGGGGTTGGAATTCCTGGGATTTTATCCCAATTTTTTCCCAGTGCTGGAGGAGCCTCAGGATAATTCCCAAGGAATTTGGGACAGGGAAAATTCCAGGAATTTCAGGGAATTCCCAGCCTGGGAGTGACTAGAGGGGAATTTTGGGAAAATCTGGAAAAATTCTGGTAGGAATCAAAGGAATTGTGGGAATTTCAGGGAATTCCCACCTTGAAAAATCCGGGAATGACTCCCTGGAAGTTTGGGAAAAATCCCGGTGGGAATTAAAGGAATTTGTGGGAATTTCAGGGAATTCCCACCTTGAAAAATCCGGGAATCACTCACGGGAAAATTTTGGGAAAAATCCCGATGGGAATGGGGGGGGGGGGGGAGGGGGATGTGATAAATTCCCGATGGAAATCTCAGGAATTTCAGGGAATGACTCCCTGGAAATTTGGGAAAAAATCGGGATAAATCCCGGTGGGAATCAAAGGAATCCCAGGAATTTCAGGGAATTCCCAGCCCGGGAATCTCTCACGGGAAGTTTGGGAAAATCTGGAAAAATCCCGGTGGGAATCAAAGGAATTGTGGGAATTTCAGGGAATTCCCACCTTGAAAAATCCGGGAATGACTCCCTGGAAATTTGGGAAAATTGGGAAAAATCCCGGTGGGAATTAAAGGAATCCCAGGAATTTCAGGGAATTCCCTGCCTGGGAGTGACTAGAGAGGAATTTTGTGAAAATCAGAATAAAATCCCGATGGGAATCTAAGAAATCCTGGGAATTTCAGGGAATTCCCACCTTGAAAAATCCGGGAATGACTCCTTGGAAATTTGGGAAAAGTGGGAAAAATCCCGGTGGGAATTAAAGGAATTGTGGGAATTTCAGGGAATTCCCATCTTGAAAAATCCGGGAATGACTCCCGGGAAATTTGGGAAAAATCCCGGTGGGAATTAAAGGAATCCCAGGAATTTCAGGGAATTCCCTGCCTGGGAGTGACTAGAAGGGAATTTTGTGAAAATCAGAATAAAATCCCGATGGGAATCTAAGAAATCCCGGGAATTTCAGGGAATTCCCAGCCCGGGAATCTCTCACGGAAAGTTTGGGAAAATCGGGAAAAATCCTGGTGGGAATCAAAGGAATTGTGGGAATTTCAGGGAATTCCCACCTTGAAAAATCCAGGAATGACTCCCTGAAAGTTTGGGAAAAATCCCGGTGGGAATTAAAGCAATTAACGGGAATTTCAGGGAATTCCCACCTTGAAAAATCCGGGAATGACTCCCTGGAAATTTGGGAAAAGTGGGAAAAATCCCGGTGGGAATTAAAGGAATCCCAGGAATTTCAGGGAATTCCCAGCCTGGGAGTGACTAGAGGGGAATTTTGGGAAAATCAGGATAAAATCCCGATGGGAATCTAAGAAGTCCTGGGAATTTCAGGGAATTGCCACCTTGAAAAATCCGGGAATGACTCCTTGGAAATTTGGGAAAAGTGGGAAAAATCCCGGTGGGAATTAAAGGAATTGTGGGAATTTCAGGGAATTCCCACCTTGAAAAATCCGGGAATGACTCCCTGAAAGTTTGGGAAAAATCCCGGTGGGAATTAACGGGAATTTCAGGGAATTCCCACCTTGAAAAATCCGGGAATCACTCACGGGAAAATTTTGGGAAAAAAATCCCGATGGGAAATGGGAGGAGGGGATAAATTCCCGATAAAAATTTCAGAACGACTCCCTGAAAGTTTTGTCTGTGACAAAAAAAAAAAAAAAAAAAAAAAAAAAAAGAGGATGAGGAAATTCCCGCCGGGAATGTCGGGCAGGGGGATCCCCCCCCCGGGATTCCCGGCGGGAATTCCCCGTCCGGCATTCCAAGGGTTAAGCGCTGCCATTTTGTTCCCGGAGATTTCTCGGGAATGGCGCGGAAATGGCAGCGCTTAACCCTTGCAGTGCCGGTCCCGGCAATTCATTCCCCTCCCCCACCCCACCGCCTTTTCTCTTTTTCCCGGGAATTCCCAAAATTCCGCCCGCTAAAAAAAAAAAATTAAAAAAAAATAAATAAAAAAAATATCAAGATCGGGGATTTTCCCGGTTTTTCCACCTGTTGTTATCACGAAGTTTGGAGTGAAAAAAATGTGGGAAAAAAAAAATTTCCAGGTGTGATTCCAGGGATGGGGTTGGATTTGGAGGGAAATTCCCAAATAAAATTAAAATTCTAATAAAATTTCTATAAAAAAGGAGAAACTTGGGCTGAAAAATTCCATCTCTGAGTTTTTCCCACTCAGCTCCAGGAATTTTTTTTGGGAGCTAAAATTCCAACAATTAAAATTTCATGAAAAGAAAATTGCCAGAGGTGAAAAATTGGGATTGGATTTTCCTGGGAAATCCCAGAATTTCTGAGTTCTGAGGAGAAAAAAAAATTCCCAAAAAAAAAAGAATTTTGGGATGATTGGTATCCAGGAATTCATGGAAAAAAATTCCCTGAGGAGCCTTGAATCCAAATTTTTCACCTCTGGGAATTTTTTTTTTTCATGAAATTTTAATTGTTGGAATTTTAGCTCCCAAAAAAATTCCTGGAGCTGAGTGGGAAAAACTCAGAGATGGAATTTTTCAGCCCAAGTTTCTCTTTTTTTGTTGAAATTTTATTCAAATTTTAATTTTATTTGGGAATTTCCCTCCAAATCCAACCCCATCCCTGGAATCACACCTGGAAAATTCTTGAAATTTAAAATTCTTGACAAGTTTTTCCTGGGATTTCTGAGGATTTTTTTTTCCCTCTTTTCTTCCTTTTTCCTGCTCTGGGTTCTGGGATGGGCTGGAATTCTCTGGGAAAGTTTTCCCAGCAGGAAAAACACCAGAAATTCCCTTTTCCAGGAATTTTCCTGCCCCTTTTCCAGGATTTTTCCCACTATTTCCCCTCAATTTTCCAGCCCCTTTTCCAAGGATTTTCCATCCCTTTTCTCTCCCTTTTCCAGGGTTTTTCCATCCTGTTTTTGTTCCTTTTCCCAAGTTTTTCCATCTCTTTCTTCTCCCTTTTCCAGGGTTTTCCCAGCCCCTTTTCCAGGGATTTTTCAAGGATTTTTCCATCCTTTTTCCATCCCTTTTCCAGGATTTTTCCAACCTCTTTTCCCTCCCTTTTCCAGGATTTTTCCATCCATTTTCCAGGGATTTTCCAAGGATTCCCTCCTTATTCTATCCCTTTTCCAGGATTTTTCCTCCCTTTTTTCAGCCCTTTTCCAACCTCTTTTCCCTCCCTTTTCCAGGATTTTTCCATCCCTTTTCCCAGATTTCTCCCTCCCTTTTCCAGCCCCTATTCCAGGATTTTTCCCAGGATTTTTCCATCCCTTTTCCAAAGATTTTCCATCCCTTTTCCATCCCCTTCCCATCATTTTCCAACCTCTTTCCCCTCCCTTTTCCAGGGATTTTTCAAGGATTTTTCCATCCTTTTTCCATCCCTTTTCCAGGATTTTTCTACCCCTTTTCCAGGGATTTTCCTCCTTTTTTCATCCCTTTTCCAACCTCTTTTCCCTCCTTTTTCCAGGATTTTTCTATCCCTTTTCCAGGGATTTTCCTCCTTTTTTCATCCCTTTTCCAACCTCTTTTCCCTCCTTTTTCCAGGATTTTTCTATCCCTTTTCTAGGGATTTTCCAAGGATTATTCCATCCCTTTTCCAGGATTTTTCCTCCCTTTTTTCACCCCTTTTCCATCTTTTTTCCAGGTTTTTTTCCTTCCCTTTTCGAGGATTTTTCCTCCCTTTTTCCATCCCTTTTCCAGGATTTTTCCTCCCTTTTTTCACCCCTTTTCCATCTTTTTTCCAGTTTTTTTTCCTTCCCTTTTCCAGGTTTTTCCTCCCTTTTTTCACCCCTTTTCCATCTTTTTTCCAGGTTTTTTTCCATCCCTTTTCCAGGATTTTTCCTCCCTTTTTTTCACCCCTTTTCCATCTTTTTTCCAGGTTTTTTTCCTTCCCTTTCCCAACTTTTCCCCTCCCTTTCCTGGGCTGATTTTCCCAAACTTTTCTCGGGCCCCTTCTGGACTTTGTCCTGTTGGAAACGAAGGGATTTGCTCCCAAAATCCCAGAATTTTTAACCCTTTCATGCCTCCCTTTCCCAACATTTTTAACTTTCCCAGGATTTTTTATTTTAACCCTTTCATGTCTCCCTTTTCCCAGGAAATTTTTTTCCCCCTTTCCCAGAATTCTTCCCCCATTTTCCAGGGATTTTTATCCCAACTTTCCCCCTTTTCCCAGGATTTTTAACCCTTTGATGTCTCCCCTTTCCCATTATCCTTTCCCATTTTTTTTCCTCCCCTTCCCAATTTTTTAACCCTTTCCCAGGATATTTCCCCCCCTTTTCCCAGGGATTTTTCTCCCTTCTTTCCTGATATTTCCCCCCCATTTCCCTGGGATTTTCCCCTCTTTTCCCAAATTTTTTCTCCCCTTTCCCAACACTTTTTAACCCCTTGTTGCCTCCCTTTTCCTGGGATATTTCCCCCCTTTTCCAATATTTTTCTTCCCCCATTCCTGATTTTCTTCCCCTATTCCTGTGACATTTTTCCCTCTTTCTCCATGATTTTGCCCTGGATTTTTTCCCTCTATTCCAAATATTTTTAACCCTTTCCCCCCCATCTCCAGCAATTTTAACCCTTTGCTTCCCAGAATTTTTAACCCTTTGCTGTCTCCCTTTTCCCACAACTTCCCAAACCTTTCCTGAGATTTTTTCCCCTTTTTCCCTGATATTTCCCTCCAGATTTTTCCCTCCATTCCCAATATTTTTAACCCTTTCCCAGCCCTTTTTAACCCTTTGCTTCCCTGAATTTTTAACCCTTTGGTGCCCCCCTTTTCCCACAACTTTCCTTTCTTCCTTTCTTGGAATTTTTTTCCCCTTACCCGGGATTGGGATTTTTTTCCCATTGCCTCCCTTTTCCCACAACTTCACAAAACTTACCTGAAATTTTTTCCTCCTTTTCCCTGATATTTACCCCAGATTTTCCCCTCCATTCCCAATATTTTTAACCCTTTCCCAGCACTTTTTAACCCCTTGTTTCCCAGAATTTTTAACCCTTTGCTGCCTCCATTTTCCCACAACTTCCTAAACCTTCCCTGAAATTTTTCCCCCTTTTCCCTGATATTTCTCTCCAGATTTTTCCCTCCATTCCCAGGATTTTTCCCTCTATTCCCAATATTTTTAACCCTTTCCCAGAATTCCCCCCTCCCTTTCCCAGCCCTTTTTAACCCTTCACTGTCTCCCCTTTCCCTGAATTTTTAACCCTTTGGTGCCTCCCTTTTCCCACAACTTCCCAAAATTTACCTGAAATTTTTTTCCCCTTTTCCTGGGATATTTCCCTCCAGATTTTCCCCTCCATTCCCAATATTTTTAACCTTTTCCCAGCCCTTTTTAACCCTTTACTTCCCAGAATTTTTTAACCCTTTGCTGCCTCCATTTTCCCACAACTTCCCAAACCTTACCTGAGATTTTTTCCCCTTTTCCCTGATATTTCCCTCCAGATTTTTCCCTCCATTCCCAATATTTTTAACCCTTTCCCAGAATTCCCCCTCCCTTTCACAGCCCTTTTTAACCCTTCACTGTCTCCCCTTTCCCTGAATGTTTAACCCTTTGCTGCCTCCCTTTTCCCACAACTTTCCCTTCCCCCTTTCTTGGGATTTTTTTTCCCCTTACCTGGATTTTTTTCCCCATTTTTCCCAGGATTTCCCTCCCCTCTTTTCCTCAGATTTTTCCCTCCATTCCCAATATTTTTAACCCTTTCCCAGAATTCCTTTCCACTCTTTCCCAGCAATTTTTAACCCTTCGCTGTCTCCCCTTTCCCTGAATTTTTAACCCTTTGGTGCTTCCCTTTTCCCAAAACTTACCTGAGATTTTTTTCCTCCTTTTCCCTGATATTTACCCCAGATTTTCCCCTCCATTCCCAATATTTTTAACCCTTTCCCAGAATTCCTTTCCATCCTTTCCCAGCACTTTTTAACCCTTTACTTCCCAGAATTTTTAACCCTTTGCTGCCTCCATTTTCCACACAACTTCCCAATCCTTACCTGAGATTTTTTCCTCCTTTTCCCTGGATATTTCCCTCCAGATTTTTCCCCCCCATTCCCAATATTTTTAACCCTTTCCCATCACTTTTTAACCCTTCGCTGTCTCCCCTTTCCCTGAATTTTTAACCCTTTGATGCCTCCCACTTCCCAAAACTTACCTGAGATTTTTTCCTCCTTTTCCCTGATATTTACCCCAGATTTTTCCCCCCATTCCCAATATTTTTAACCCTTTGCTGCCCTGTCCCCAGGCCCTCACCATGAGCGAGGACTCATGCCGCACCCGGAGCCAGAAGCGCGCCCTGGAGCGGGAATCGGAGCCGGAAAATAAAAAACTCAGGATGGACAAAGGAATTTTGGGATCTGACCTCAACTCTGAGGGGGACATGAAAATCAAAACTGATCCAGCAACTGGGAAAATCCCAGGAATGTTGAAAAGTGGGGAGGTCAAAGCCACCATCAAAGTGGAGCTGCCGGCTGGGGACGAGCCCGTGGACATGAGCACGTCCAAAGGGTGAGGATTCCATGGAATTCCTGGAATTCCAGAATTCTCATCCTGGTTTTTATTGGGATGAGGTTGGAATTCGGATTTTTGGGGGAGTTGTGGTGTTGGATTCAGGGGTTTTTGGGAGGAGAATGGCAGGAATGCTTTGGGAGAATGGGAAAGCTGATCCCATTGCTGCTGATCCAATCCCATCCCAGCTGGATTTCCCTGGATGGAATTGCTGGAATTCCAGCAGGAAAAGGAGTTTGGGTGACAGGAATGAGATCCCAGAAATTCCCAAGGAATTCCCAGCCCTTATCCCCACCCAGCTCCAGGAAAACAAGCTGGGAATGTTCCAGTTGTGCCAGTTCCATAGGGAAATCTTGGAATTGGGGATTCCTGGATTTGGGGATTCCCTGGATTTGGGGATTCCCTGGATTTGAGGATTCCCTGGATTTGGGGATTTCCTGGATTTGGGGATTCCTGGATTTGGGGATTCCCTGGATTTGGGGATTTCCTGGATTTGGAGATTCCTGGGCTCTCTGTGCCCCCTAGAGGACATTCCTGACCCTTTGGAATTTTCCAACTCCTGAAATTCCTGCCCTGAGCCCTTTTCCCGGCCCTGGAATTCCCTGGGTGGCTGGAAAAGGGTTGGAAAAGGACAAGAAGAGCCTTGGAAAAGGTTGGAAAAGGGCAGGAGAAACCCTGGAAAAGGGATGGAAAACACTGGAAATGTTCCCAGGGTTCTGATGTGATTCCCAGTCCATTCCCAGTCCATTCCCAGTCCATTCCCAGTCCATTCCCAGTTCATTCCCAGTTCATTCCTGGTTTATTCCCAGTTCATTCACAATTAATTCTCACTTCATTCCTGGTTCTTTCCCAGTTCATTCCCAGTTAATTCCCAGTTCATTCCTGGCTGTGGTGATCCCAGTCCATTCTCAGTCCATTCCCGGTTTGTTCCCAGTCCATTCCCAGTTCATTCCCAGTTTATTCCAGGCTGTGCTGATCCCAGTGTTCCCAGTCCATTCCCAGTCCATTCCCGGTCCATTCCCAGTCCATTCCCAGTCCATTCCCAGTTCATTCCCAGTTCATTCCTGCTTCATTCCATTAATTCCCAGTCCATTCCCAGTCCATTCCCAGTTCATTCCCAGTCCATCCCCAGTCCATCCACAGTCCATTCCCAGTCCATTCCCAGTTCATTCCTGCTTCATTCCTGCTTCATTCCATTCATTTCCAGTTTGTTCCTGGTTCATTCCCAGCCCATTCCCAGTCCATTCCCAGTTCATTCCCGGTTCATTCAATTCACAGTCCATTCCCAGTTCATTCCCAGTCCATTCCCGGTTCATTCAATTCCCAGTTCATTCCCGGTTCATTCCTGCTTCATTCCATTCATCCCCAGTCCATCCCCAGTCCATTCCCAGTCCATTCCCGGTTCATTCCCATTCATTCCCAGTCCATTCCCAGTCCATTCCCAGTCCATTCCCATTCATTCCATTCATTCCCAGTCCATCCCCAGTCCATTCCTGGTTCATTCCCATTCATTGCCAGTTCATTCCCAGTCCATTCCCAGTCCATTCCCAGTGCATTCCCAGTCCATCCCCAGTCCATCCCCAGTCTATTCCCGTCCATTCCCAGTCCATTCCCGTTCATTCCCATTCATTCCCGGTGTTTCCCGCAGGGATTCCCGGCGGGACCGTGACCGTGACCGTGACCGCGACCGTGACCGCGAGCGCCGCGTGCCCTCCCCGGACGTGATCGTTCTGTCGGACAACGAGCCCTCGAGCCCGCGCGTGAACGGCCTGTCCCGGATCCCCCTGCCCGAGCCGGGGTCAGAGGCACTGCTGGTGAGTCCTGCTGGGAAAAATGGGAATTGGGCTGGGAAAAATCCCGGGATTGGGGCAGAAAAACCTGGGATTGGGGCAGAAAAATCCCGGGATTGGGGCAGAAAAACCCGGGATTGGGGCAGAAAAACCCAGGATTGGGGCAGAAAAATACCGGGATTGGGGCAGAAAAATACCGGGATTGGGGCAGAAAAACCTGGGATTGTCCTGGATCCCCATCCCAGAGCCCGGATCTGAGGCACTGCTGGTGAGTCCTGCTGGGAATAACTGGGGCTGGGCTGGGAAAAATCCCGGGATTTGGGCAGAAAAATCCCGGGATTGGATCAGAAAAATCCTGGGATTGGGGCAGAAAATCCTGGGATTGAGTCAGAAAATACCTGGGATTGTCCCGGATCCCCATCCCAGAGCCGGGGTCCGAGGCACTGCTGGTGAGGCCAGGGGGAAAAAATGGGAATTGGGCTGGGAAAAATCCCGGGATTGGGGCAGAAAAATACCGGGATTGGGGCAGAAAAATCCCGGGATTGGGGCAGAAAAATCCCAGGATTGGGAGAGAAAAATCCCAGGATTTGGACAGAAAAACCCGGGATTGCGTTAGAGAATACCCGGGATTGTCCCGGATCCCCATCCCAGAGCCGGGGTCTGGGGCACTGCTGGTGAGTCCAGGGGGAAAAAATGGGAGTTGGGCTGGGAAAAATCCCGGAATTGGGGCAGAAAAACCTGGGATTGGGGAAGAAAAATCCAGGATTGGGGCAGAAAAATCCCAGGATTGGGTCAGAAAAATCCGGGATTGGGGCAGAAAAAAAACTGGGATTGGGGCAGAAAAACCTGGGATTGGGGAAGAAAAATCCAGGATTGGGGCAGAAAAATCCAGGATTGGGGCAGAAAAATCCCAGGATTGGGGCAGAAAAACCCAGGATTGGGTCAGAAAAACCTGGGATTGGGGCAGAAAAACCCGGGATTGTCCTGGATCCCCATCCCAGAGCCGGGCTCTGAGGCACTGCTGGTGAGACCAGGGAAAAAATGGGAATTGGGCTGGGAAAAATCCCGGGATTGGGGCAGAAAATCCTGGGATTGGGGCAGAAAAACCTGGGATTGGGGCAGAAAAACTCGGGATTGGGTTAGAGAATACCTGGGATTGTCCCGGATCCCCCTGCCAGAGCCGGGCTCTGAGGCACTGCTGGTGAGGCCAGGGGGAAAATGGGAATTGGGCTGGGAAAAATCCCGGGATTGGGGCAGAAAAATACCGGGATTGGGTTAGAGAATACCTGGGATTGTCCCGGATCCCCCTCGCAGAGCCTGGGTCTGGGGCACTGCTGGTGAGTCCAGGGGGAAAAAATGGGAATTGGGGTGGGAAAAATCCCGGGATTGGGGCAGAAAAACCTGGGATTGGGGCAGAAAAATCCAGGATTGGGGCAGAAAAATCCCAGGATTGGGTCAGAAAAATCCGGGATTGGGGCAGAAAATCCTGGGATTGAGTCAGAAAAAAACCTGGGATTGTTCTGGATCCCCATCCCAGATCTCCTGGTGAGTCCAGCTGGAAATAACCAGGATTGAGCTGGGAAAAAATGGGAATTGGGTTGGGAAAAAAATGGGATTGGGTTGGGAAAAAATGGGAATTGGGTCAGGAAAAAATGGGATTGGGTTGGGAAAAAATCTCGGTCAGAAAACTCCTGACAGAAGAACAGTTTTTATGAAAAAACCCACAATTTTCTTGTAAAATCTCCCATTTTTCATGGAAAAAAATCTACAGTTTTAATGGAAATAAATCCACAATTTTTACAGAAAAAAATCCACATTTTAATAGAAAAAAATCTCCAATTTTATGGAAAAAATCCGCAATTTTTATGGAAAAAACCCACAATTCTTATGGAAAAAATTCGCAATTTTAATATAAAAAAATCCACATTTTCATGGAAAAAATCCACAATTCTTATGGAAAAAATCCACATTTTTAATGGGAATAAAAATCCACATTTTTCATGGAAAAAAATCCACAATTTTTATGGAAATAAATCCACAATTTTCATGGGAAAAAAATCCACATTTTTCATGAAAAAAAATCCACATTTTTAATATAAAAAGTCCACATTTTTATGGAAAAAATCCACAATTTTAATGGAAAAAAATCCACACTTTCATGAAAAAAAATCCACATTTTTATGGAAAAAATCCACATTTTTTATATAAAATCCACATTTTTATGAAAAAAACCCACAATTCTTATGGAAAAAATCCACATTTTTCATGGAAAAAATCCACATTTTCATGGAAAAAAATCCACATTTTCATGGAAAAAATCCAGATTTTTAATGGAAATAAAAATCCACATTTTTCATGAAAAAAATCCACATTTTTAATATAAAAAATCCACATTTTTCATGGAAAAAATCCACATTTTTAATATTAAAAATCCACATTTTAATATTAAAAATCCACATTTTTATGGAAAAAATCCACATTTTTAATATTAAAAAATTCACATTTTTAATATAAAATCCACATTTTTATGGAAAAAATCCACAATTTTAATGGAAAAAATTCCACATTTTTCATGGAAAAAATACACAATTTTAATGAAAAAAATCCATTATTTTCATGGAAAAAAAATCCACAATTCTTATGGAAAAAATCCACAATTTTAATTGAAAAAATTCCACATTTTCATGAAAAAAAATCCACATTTTTAAGGAAAATCCCCACAATTTTAATGGAAAAAATTCCACATTTTTAATATAAAAAAATCCACATTTTAATATAAAAACCCCACATTTTCATGTAAAAAATCCACAATTTTAATGAAAAAAATCCATTATTTTTGTGGAAAAAAAATCCACAATTCTTATGGAAAAAATCCGCAATTTTTATGGAAAAAATCCACATTTGAATATAAAAAATCCGCATTTTTAATATTAAAAAATCCACATTTTTAATATAAAAAATTCTCATTTTTCATGGAAAAAATCAACCTTTTTAATATAAAAAATCCACATTTTTAATATAAAAAATCCACAATTTTCATGGAAATAAATCCACATTTTTAATGGAAAAAAATCCACATTTTTTATGGAAATAAATCCACCATTTTTATGGAAAAAACCCACAATTCTTATGAAAAAAATCCACAATTCTTACGGAAAAAATCTGCAATTTTAATATTAAAAAACCCACATTTTTTATGGAAAAAAATCCACATTTTTCATGGAAAAAATCCGCAATTTTAATATTAAAAAATCCACATTTTTCATGGAAAAAATCCACATTTTAATGGAAAAAAATCTCCAATATTATGGAAAAAATCCACATTTTTCATGGAAATAAATTCACAATTTTCATGGGAAAAAGTCCATATTTTCATGAAAAAAATCCACATTTTTAATATAAAAAGTCCACATTTTTAATATAAAAAATCCACAATTTTAATGGAAAAAAATCCACACTTTCATGAAAAAAAATCCACATTTTTAATATTAAAAATCCACATTTTTTATAGAAAAAAAATCCACATTTTTCATGAAAAAACCCCACAATTTTCATGGAAAAACCCATTATTTCCATGTCACAACCCCCATTTTTCCCCTGAACCCCCTTTCCCCCCATCCATTCTCACCGTGCCGTGTCTCTCCTTTTCCCCCTCTCTCGTTTTTCCCGGAATTCCCGGAATTCCCGGAATCATTCCCGGTTTTCCAGCGGAGCCCCGAGCAGCGCGAGCGCCTGATCAAGCAGCTGCAGGAGGAGCTGAGGCTGGAGGAGGCCAAGCTGGTCCTGCTGAAAAAACTGCGCCAGAGCCAGAGCCAGAAGGAGACCCCGGCGCCCAAGGTAGGGAATTCCCAAAATTCCCAAAATTCCCAAATTTTCCAACAATCGGGATTTCAAATTTCCTGCTCCGGTCGATTTTCTGCGGCTTTTTCGGGGGTTTTTTAGGGTTTTTAGTGCTTTTTAAAGATTTTTTTAGATTTTTTTCTGGGATTTTTTAGGGTTTTTTTAGGATTTTTAGCACTTTTTCTGGGATTTTTAAAGATTTTTTTTCGGGGATTTTTTAGGGTTTTTTCGGGATTTTTTAGCGGTTTTTCGGGGATTTTTAAAGATTTTTTTAGATTTTTTTCTGGGAATTTTTAGGGGTTTTTTTCTGGGATTTTTTTAGGTTTTTTTAGGATTTTTAGTACTTTTTCTGGGATTTTTAAAGATTTTTTTTAGGGTTTTTTCAGAATTTTTTAGGGTTTTTTCAGAATTTTTTAGGGTTTTTTCGGGATTTTTTAGGGTTCTTTTCCTGATTTTTGATGATTTTTTTAGATTTTTTTCTGGGATTTTTTTAGAATTTTTTTCTGGGATTTTTAAATATTTTTTTTAGATTTTTTTTCTGGGATTTTTTAGGATTTTTTTCAGGATTTTTAGGGTTTTTTTGGGATTTTTAAAGATTTTTTTTAGATTTTTTCTGGGATTTTTTAGGGGTTTTTTCTGGGATTTTTTAGATTTTTTTTTAGATTTTTTTCTGGGATTTTTTAGGGTTTTTTCAGGATTTTTTAGGGTTTTTTCGGGATTTTTAAATATGTTTTTAGATTTTTTTTAGATTTTTTTTCTGGGATTTTTTAGAGTTTTTTCAGAATTTTTTAGGGTTTTTTCGGGATTTTTTAGGGTTTTTTTTGGGATTTTTAAAGGTTTTTTTAGATTTTTTTTTCTGGGATTTTTTTAGAATTTTTTTCTGGGATTTTTAAATTTTTTTTTAGATTTTTTTTCTGGGATTATTTAGATTTTTTTTCTGAATTTTTAGCGATTTTGGGGATTTTTTTAGACTTTTTTCTGGCATTTTTTAGGGGTTTTTCGGGGTTTTTTAGGGTTTTTTTCCTGATTTTTGAAGATTTTTTTTAGATTTTTTTTCTGGGATTTTTTAGGGTTTTTTTCTGGGATTTTTTAGAATTTTTTTAGATTTTTTTTCTGGGATTTTTTAGGGTTTTTTCAGGATTTTTTAGGGTTTTTTCGGGATTTTTAAATATGTTTTTAGATTTTTTTTAGATTTTTTTTCTGGGATTTTTTAGAGTTTTTTCAGAATTTTTTAGGGTTTTTTCGGGATTTTTTTAGGGTTTTTTTCGGGATTTTTAAAGATTTTTTTAGATTTTTTTTTCTGGGATTTTTTAGATTTTTTTTTTAGATTTTTTTCTGGGATTTTTTTAGATTTTTTTTTTTCTGGGATTTTTAAATTTTTTTTTTAGATTTTTTTTCTGGGATTTTTTAGATTTTTTTTTTTAGATTTTTTTCTGGGATTTTTTTAGATTTTTTTTTTTTCTGGGATTTTTTTAGTTTTTTTCTGGGATTTTTTAATATTTTTTTAGATTTTTTTTTTTCTGGGATTTTTTAGGATTTTTTCAGGATTTTTAGTACTTTTTCTGGGATTTTTAAAGATTTTTTTCAGGATTTTTTAGGGTTTTTTCAGGATTTTTTAGGGTTTTTTCAGGATTTTTAAAGATTTTTAAAGATTTTTTTTCTGGGATTTTTTTTTTTTTTCTTCTGGATTTTTAGCACTTTTTGGGAATTTTTTTAGATTTTTTTCTGGGATTTTTTAGGGTTTTTTCAGGATTTTTTAGCGCTTTTTCTGGGATTTGTAAAGATTTTTTTAGAATTTTTTTTCTGGGATTTTTAAAGATTTCTTTTCAGGATTTTTAGCGCTTTTTGGGGATTTTTTTAGATTTTTTTTTCTGGGATTTTTTTAGGTTTTTTTCAGGATTTTTAGCTTTTTTCTGGGATTTTTAAAGATTTTTTTCGGGATTTTTTAGGGTTTTTTTCGGGATTTTTAAAGATTTTTTTAGATTTTTTTCTGGGATTTTTTTTAGAATTTTTTTCTGGGATTTTTTAGATTTTTTTTTTTTAGATTTTTTTTCTGGGATTTTTTTAGATTTTTTTTCTGGGATTTTTTTAGAATTTTTTTCTGGGATTTTTTTAGGTTTTTTTTTTTTTTTTCCTGGGATTTTTTTAGGTTTTTTTTTCAGGATTTTTAGTACTTTTTCTGGGATTTTTAAAGATTTTTTTCAGGATTTTTTAGGGTTTTTTCAGAATTTTTTAGGGTTTTTTGGGGATTTTTAAAGATTTTTTTTCTGGGATTTTTTAGATTATTTTCTGGGATTTTTTTATTTTTTTTCCAGGATTTTTAAGATTTTTTTTTCCCCAGATTATTTATTTTTCAGGATTTTTAGCGCTTTTTCTGGGATTTTTAAAGATTTTTTTTAGATTTTTTTCTGGGAACTTTTAGGGGGTTTTTTTCTGGGATTTTTTTAGGATTTTCAGGATTTTTAGAACTTTTTGGGGGATTTTTAAGATTTTTTTTTCCCAGATTTTTTTTTCTTTTCTGGATTTTTAGCACTTTTTTTAGGAGTTTTAAAGATTTTTTTAGATTTTTTTCTGGGAACTTTTTAGTTTTTTTCCTGGGATTGTTTTAGGGTTTTTTTTTTTGGAATTTTTAGCGTTTTTGGGGATTTTTAAGATTTTTTTTTTTTTCTGGATTTTTAGCTCTTTTTCTGGGATTTTTAAAGATTTTTTAAGATTTTTTTTCTGGGATTTTTTAGGGGGTTTTGGGATTTTTAGTGCTTTTTCCTGTGATTATTTTTTTACCCTTTCCTTGGATTTTTTTGATTCCTTTTCCTGGATTTTTTAGACTTTTTTTCCTGGGAATTTTTAGACTTTTTTTTTCTGCATTTTTTAAATTCCCCTTTTCCAGATTTTTTTAAACTTCTAAAATTACTTTTAGCCCTTTCCTGGGATTTTTTTTCCCTTTCTTGGATTTTTTTAAACACATTTTCAGGATATTTTTAATCCTTTTTCCTGGATTTTTTAGACTTTTTTTTTAGACTTTTTTTTTGGGACTTTTTAGACTAATCCCCAAGGATTTTCCCACTTATTCCCAAATTCCCAAAATATTTTCCTTCTCATTCCCAAGAATTCTCCTGCCAATTCTTGAGGGTTTTCCTTCTAATTCCCAAAGATTTTCCTGTGAATCCCCAAGAATTTTCCCACTAATTCCCAACCCCCCAAATTCCCAAAGATTTTCCTGCTAATTCCCAAGTTCCCAAAGATTTCCCCACTAATTCCCAAATTTCCAAGGATTTTCCTGCTCATCCTCAAGGATCTTTCTGTCAATCCCCAAGAATTTTCCCACTAATTCCCAAATTCCCAAAGCATTTTCCTTCTCATTCCCAAGGATTTTCATTCTAATTCCCAAGGATTTTCCCACTAATTCCCAAGGATTTTCCTGCTCATCCCGAGGATTTCCCTGCTCATCCCAAGGATTTTCCTCCTCATCCCAAGGATTTCCCTGCTCATCCCAGGGATTTTCCTCCTCATCCCAAGTATTTCCCCACTAATTCCCAAATTCCCAAGGATTTCCCTGCCAATTCCCAAAGATTTTCCCTCCTCCCCAAACCCTTCCCAGGGCCCCGCGCAGGAGGAGCCGCCGCCGATCCCGAGGATTCCCCGCAGGATTCCCGAGCTGATCCCGGATTTTCCTGGATTTTCCCGGATTTTCCCTCCCCCCCTCTCTGTATTCCCACTTTTCCCAGCCTCATCCCTCTGCTCTCTTTCCCCTTTTTTCCTTTTCCAGCTTTCCTCGGGTCCCTCTGGAAGCGCTGCGGCCACGCCCCCGCCCTTGGTGCGGGGCCCCCAGGCTGTTCCCGCTGGGAAAACCTCCCTCCAGGTCAGTGGGAGCCGGGAAAAATCCGGGAAAAATCCCGGAAAAATCCTGGGAAAAATCCCAGAAAAATCTCGGGAGAAATCCTGGGAACATCCCAGAAAAATCCTGGAAAAATCCGGGAAAAAACCTGGGAAAAATCCCAGAAAAATCTCAGAGAAATCCTGGGAACATCCCAGAAAAATCCTGGAAAAATCCGGGAAAAATCCTGGGAAAATCCCAGAAAAATCCTGGAAAAATCCCAGAAAAATCCTGGGAACATCCCAGAAAAATACTGGAAAAATCCTGGAAAAATCTCAGAGAAATCCTGGGAACGTCCCAGAAAAATCCTGGAAAAATCCCAGAAAAATCTCAGAGAAATCCTGGGAACATCCCAGAAAAATCCCGGGAAAATCCCAGAAAAATCCTGGGAACGTCCCAGAAAAATCCTGGAAAAATCCTGGAAAAATCCCAGAAAAATCCTGGGAACATCCCAGAAAAATGCTGAAAATATCCCAAAAAATCCAGGAAAAATCCCGGAAAAATCCTGGGAACATCCCAGAAAAATCCTGGGAACGTCCCAGAAAAATCCCAGAAAAATCCTGGAAAAATCCCAGAAAAATCCTGGGAACATCCCAGAAAAATCCCAGAAAAATCCTGGCAAGATCCCAGAAAAATACTGGAAAAATCCCAGAAAAATCCTGGCAACATCCCAGAAAAATCCTGGAAAAATCCCAGAAAAATCCTGGAAAAATCCTGGAAAAATCCCAGAAAAATCCTGGGAAAAATCCCAGAAAAATCTCAGAGAAATCCTGGGATTTTTCCCAGAAAAATCCTGGAAAAATCCCAGAAAAATCCTGGCAAGATCCCAGAAAAATCCTGGAAACATCCCAGAAAAATCCTGGCAACATCCCGGAAAAATCCTGGAAAAATCCCAGAAAAATACTGGAAAAATCCTGGGAAAATCCCAGGAAAAGCTGCCAGGATTGCCCAGCTCCCACTTTTTTTTTTTTTTTTTTTTTTTAGGGATAACAGGGAAAGGTGGGAATGGGATTTCTCAGGGGGTTGGTGATTCCAGGGATTTTTTTGGAAAGCTGGGAATTCTGTCTGGGATTGCTGAGGGAATTCCTGGGATTTTGTGTCAGGGAATTCCTGGAATTTTTTGTGAGAGAATCAAAGAATTCTCTCTGGAATTGCTCAGGGAATCCCAGGATTATCTGGAAAAACTGAGGGAATTCCAGGATTCTCTCTCAGGGAATTCCAGGATTCTCTGTCAGGAGTTCCTGGGATTCTCTGTTTGGGAATTCCTGGATTTTTTTTGTCAGGGAATCAAGGAATTCTGTCTGGAATTGCTGAGGGAATTCCTGGATTTTATGTCAGGGAATTCTGGGATTCTTTGTCAGGGGATTCCTGGGATTCTCTCTTTGGGGATTCCTGGATTTCTCTGTCAGGGAATTCCTGAATTTTTTTTTGTGAGAGAATCCTGGGATTCTCTCTGGAATTACTGAGGGAATTCCAGGATTCTCTGTGAGGGAATCCCAGGATTCTCTATCAGGGAATTCCAGGATTTTCTGTCAGGAAATCCCAGGATTTTCTCAGGAATTTCTCAGGAAATCCTGGAATTTTCTCAGGAATTTCTCAGGAAATCCCAGGATTTTCTCAGGAATTTCTCAGGGAATCAGGGTTGGAAAAATCCCTTTCCAGGCTGAACCAAATCCTGGGAATCCTCAGGGAAGGAAAATCCCAGAATCCATGGAGAGCTGTCAATCACCCCTGGAATCCTTTGGGATTAGAACATTCCCAGTTTTTTTGTTTTTTTGGGATAACAGGATCTGAATTCCCAACCTGCTCCAAGGATTTTCCCTGGAAAAAGATTTGGAGAACTCCTGGAATTCCAGAGGAATTTTCTCTCCAATCCCAAATCCAGGAATCTTTTCCTTGGCAGCACTTCCAGAGGAACTGGGAAACCTTCAGGAAATCTCAGAGTTATCCCAAAAATCCCAACAATTCCTATGGAATTTTGGGTGAATTAACCTGGATTGGCTCTTCCAGCAATTCCAGAGGGAGGAGCTGAGTGATTCCATGGGAATGGAAATTCCCAACATCCCAAATCCTGGAATTCCAGAGCCTGGGAAAAGGGAGAAAACTGCAGGATTGAGATTTTGAGGAATGTTGGGAATATTTGGAATATTCCCAGGAGGGAATTTCAGGATTGGAATCCTTGGGCAGCAGCTTTTCCAAACTCTTCTCTCCTCATTCTTTTCCTCATTCCTCTTCCAGGATTTTTCCAAAGTTTTTTTCCTTCCCTCCTCCCTTTTCTTTCCTTGCTTTTCCTTTCCCTCTTCCAGGATTTTATTTTTCTTTCTGTGATTTCTTTTTTTTCTTCCAGGATTTTTCCCACAGTTTTTCTTCCCTCCTCCCTTTTTATTTCCCTGCTTTTCCTCTCCCTCCACAAATCCCAACATTTACATTCCCCATTCCCACAATTCCCTACACTTTTTTTTCCCATTTTTGCCAATTTCCCCCCATTTTTTCCATTCCCTCTTCCATGATTTTTCCCAAGGTTTTCCTTCTCTCCACAAATCCCAACATTTCCACTCCCTATTCCCACCACTCCAAGCACTTTTTTCCCATTTTCTCCTCATTTTCCCATTTTCTCCCCATTTTCCACATTTCCCCTATTTTTTCCATTTTTTCTCCATTTCCCCCATGTCTCCCATTTCTCCCCTACTTTCCCCATTTTTTCCCAATTTCCCCATTTTTTCCCTTTTTTCTTCCCCATTTTCCCCACTTTTTCCCAGTTTTCCCAAATTTTTCCCATTTTCTCCCAATCTCTCCCCCATTTCTCCCAATTCCCCCCGACTTTCATCCATTTTTCCCCCATTTCTCTCAATTTTTCCCCATTTCTCCCCATATTCCCCCCATTTTTCCAATTTTCCCTCCCATATTTCTCCATTCCCCCATCTCCCCTGCCCTCATTCCACCCTCCTGACTCCTTTTCCCCATTTTTTTCCTGTTTTCCCCCATTTTTCCCAGTTTCCCCCCATCCCCACCCCTGCTGACTCTTTTCCCATTTTTTCCCATTTTCCCCCAATTTTTTCCCCATTTTTTCCCCATTTTTTCCCATTTCCCCCCATTTTTTCCCATTTCCCCCCATCCCCACCCCTGCTGACTCTTGTCCCATTTTTCCCCCATTTTTCCCCCATTTTTTTTTCCGTATTTTCCCCCCATTTTTCCCACTTCCCCCCCATCCCCACCCCCTGCTGACTCTTGTCCCATTTTCCCCCCATTTCCCCCCATTTTTCCCCCATTTTTCCCCCATTTCCCCCTATTTTTCCCCCATTTTTCCTCCATTTTTTTCCATTCCCCCCATTTTTTCCCTTTTTCCCCCATTTTTCCCCCATTTTCCCCCATTTTTCCCTGTTTTCCCCCCATTTTCCCCACTTTCCCCCCCATCCCCACCCCTGCTGACTCTTTTCCCATTTTTTCCCATTTTCTCCCCATTTTTCCCCCGTTTCCCCCATTTTTTCCCATTCCCCCCCATTTTTTCCAATCTTTCCCCCATTTTTTCCCATTTCCCCCCATCCCCACCCCTGCTGACTCTTGTCCCATTTTTTCCCATTTCCCCCCCATTTTTCCCCCATTTTTCCTCATTTTTCCCCCGTTTTTCCCCCATTTTCCCCCCATTTTTCCCCATTTTTCCCCATTTTTTCCCATTCCCCCCCCATTTTTTCCCATTTCCCCCCATCCCCCCCCTGCTGACTCTTTTCCCATTTTTCCCCATTTTTCCCCATTTTTTCCCATTCCCCCCCCATTTTTCCCATTTCCCCCCCATCCCTACCCCCTGCTGACTCTTTTTCCATTTTTCCCATTTTTTCCCCATTTTTCCCCCATTTTCTCCCCATTTTTCCCCCATTTTTTCCCCATTTTTTTTCCCATTTTCCCCCCCATCCCCACCCCTGCTGACTCTTGTCCCATTTTCCCCCCATTTCCCCCCATTTTTCCCCCATTTTTTCCCCCATTTTTTCCCCCATTTTTTCCCCATTTTCCCCCATTTTTTCCCATTTTTCTCACCCCCATTTTTTCCCTTTTCCCCCCATTTTTCCCTCTTTTTCCCCCATTTTCCCCCATTTTTTCCCATTTCCCCCCCCATTTTTTCCCATTTCTCCCCATCCCCACCCCCTGCTGACTCTTGTCCCATTTTCCCCCCATTTTTCCCCCATTTTTACCCCATTTTCCCCATTTCCCCATTTTTTCCCTTTTTCCCTCCATTTTTCCCCCATTTTTCCCCCATTTTTCCCTGTTTTCCCCCCATTTTTCCCACTTCCCCCCATCCCCACCCCTGCTGACTCTTTTCCCATTTTTTCCCATTTTCCCCCAATTTTTTCCCCATTTTTTCCCCATTTTTTCCCCATTTTCCCCCCCATTTTTTCCCATTTCCCCCCATCCCCACCCCTGCTGACTCTTGTCCCATTTTTCCCCCATTTTTCCCCCATTTTCCCCCCATTTTTTCCCATTCCCCCCCCATTTTTCCCACTTCCCCCCCATCCCCACCCCCTGCTGACTCTTGTCCCATTTTCCCCCCATTTCCCCCCATTTTTCCCCCATTTTTCCCCCATTTCCCCCTATTTTTCCCCCATTTTTCCTCCATTTTTTTCCATTCCCCCCATTTTTTCCCCATTTTTCCCCCATTTTCCCCCATTTTTCCCTGTTTTCCCCCCATTTTCCCCACTTTCCCCCCCATCCCCACCCCTGCTGACTCTTTTCCCATTTTTTCCCATTTTCCCCCCATTTTCCCCCCATTTTTCCCCATTTTCCCGCATTTTTTCCCATCCCCCCCCATTTTTTCCCATTTCCCCCCATCCCCACCCCCTGCTGACTCTTGTCCCATTTTTTCCCATTTTTCCAGCCCTCCTCCAGCCGCCTCCCGGGCTCGGGGATCCCTCCCCCCCTGCTGAGGGGGGGCCAGGCAGCCTCAGCCAAGCTGGGGTCCCAGCAGAGCCCCCAGATCGTCATGCCCCCCCTGGTCAGAGGGGCCCAGGTGAGCTCTGCCCATCCCAGAAAAAAAAATAAAATAAAAATTTGGGAATTTCTCCCCCTCCTTGGGTCAAATATCCAGGGTTTGTGTGCTCCCCCCACAAAAAAAAAAAAAAAAAGGGTTTTCTGGCATTTCGGGGGTGAATTTGGGGTTTTTTTTGGTTTTTTTTTTTTTTACTTTGGGGGTTTTGATTCCTGTTTTTCCACCCCATTTTCTGTGTTTTCCTGACAAATCCACTCAGAAATTTGGGAATTTGGGGCTGGAATGTGGCAGCCTCTGGGTGTCCCATGATTTTGGAAGGAAAGGGAAGAACATTCCAGGGGTTCTTTTCTTTTCATGCCTTGTTGATTCCCACTTTTCCATGGATTCCCCAACCCCCTTTTCCATGGATTCCCAACCCCACTTTTTGTGTTTTCTCAAAACATCCACTCAGAAACTTGGGAATTTGGGGCTGGAATGGTGGCAGCCAGGGGTTCTTTTCCCTTCATGCCTTGTTGATTCCCATTTTTCCATGGATTCCCAACCCCCTTTTCCATGTTTTCCCAAAAAATGCACTCAGAAACACTTGGGAATTTGGGGCTGGAATGCTCAGAGCATCTCTTGTCTCATGTTTTGGAGGGAAAGGGAAAAATATTCCAGATTTTTTTTTTCCTTGTGCCTTGTGGATTCCCACTTTTCCATTGATTCCCCACCTCCTTTTCCATGGATTCCCAACAAACCCACTCGGAAACTTGGGAATTTGGGGCTGGAATGTGGCAGCCTCTGGGTTTCCCGTAATTTTGGAGGGAAAGGGAAGAACATTCCAGGGGTTCTTTTCATGCCTTGTTGATTCCCATTTTTCCATGGATTCCCCAACCCCCTTTTCCATGTTTTCCCAAAAAATGCACTCAGAAACACTTGGGAATTTGGGGCTGGAATGCTCAGAGCATCTCTTGTCTCATGTTTTGGAGGGAAAGGGAAGAACATTCCAGAGGTTGTTTTCCCTTCATGCTTTGTTGATTCCCACTTTTCCATGGATTCCCAACCCCACTTTTTGTGTTTTCCCAAAACATCCACTCAGAAACTCGGGAATTTGGGGCTGCAATGTTGCATCCTCTGCGTTTCCCATAATTCTGGCGGGAAAGGGAAGAACATTCCAGGGGTTATTCCAGGGGTTCTTTTCCCTTCATGCCTTGTTGATTCCCACTTTTCCCTGGATTCCTGACCCCCTTTTCCTGCTTTTCCAGCAAATCCACACCATCCGGCAGCACTCGAGCACGGGCCCGCCCCCGCTGCTGCTGGCGCCGCGCGCCTCCGTGCCCTCGGTGCAGATCCAGGGCCAGAGGATCATCCAGCAGGGCCTGATCCGCGTGGCCAACGTGCCCAACGCCAGCCTGCTGGTCAACATCCCCCAGGTGAGCATTCCTAATGGGAATTACTGGGAATTCCCATTGGGAATGGGCTGGGAATGGGGTGGGAGTGTACAATGCAGCCTGCTGGTCAACATCCCCCAGGTGAGCATTCCTAATGGGAATTACTGGGAATTCCTGTCAGGAATGGGGTGGGAATGGGGGCAGTGCCCAGTGCAGCCTGCTGGTCAACATCCCCCAGGTGAGAATTCCTGCTGGGAATTACTGGGAATTCCCATTGGGAATGGGCTGGGAGTGCCCAACGCAGCCTGCTGGTCAACATCCCCCAGGTGAGAATTCCTGCTGGGAATTACTGGGAATTCCATTGGGAATGGGCTGGGAATGGGGGCAGTGCCCAACGCCAGCCTGCTGGTCAACATCCCCCAGGTGAGAGTCCACTGGGAATTACTGGGAATTCCTGTCAGGAATGGGGTGGGAATGGGGGCAGTGCAGCCTGCTGGTCAACATCCCCCAGGTGAGCATTCCTAATGGGAATTCCCATTGGGAATGGGGTGGGAATGGGGGCAGTGCCCAACACCAGCCTGCTGGTCAACATCCCCCAGGTGAGAGTTCCTGCTGGGAATTACTGGGAATTCCCATTGGGAATGGGCTGGGAATGGGGGCAGTGCCCAATGCCAGCCTGCTGGTCAACATCCCCCAGGTGAGAATTCCTACTGGGAATTCCCATTGGGAATGGGGTGGGAATGGGGTGGGAGTGTACAATGCAGCCTGCTGGTCAACATCCCCCAGGTGAGAATCCCACTGGGAATTCCTTTTGGGAATGGTTTAAGAAAAGTGGGATTGCCCACTGCAGCCTGCTGGTCAGCATCCCCCAGGTGAGGATTCCCACCAGGAATTCCTGGGATTTTCTGTTGGGAATGGGCTGGGAGAGGTAGGAATGAGGAGTCTCAGCAGTGCCATCAGCCCAGGCTGGCAGTGCCCTGGGTGTCCCAATGACCCCAGTCCCATTGATCCCACTCCAAATGATCCCATTCCCTGATTCTCAGTGATCCAAATGATCCCATTTCTCTCTGCAGGCATCCCCCACGTCCCTGAAGGGCTCAGCCCAGGCTGGCAGTGCCCTGATTATCCCAATGATCCCTGATTCCCAGTGATCCCAGTGATCCCATTCCCTGATTCCCAATGATCCCAATGCTCCCATTCCCTGATTCCCAATGATCCCAGTGATCCCATTCCCTGATTCCCAATGATCCCAGTGATCCCATCCCCTGATTCCCAGTGATCCCATTCCCTGATTCCCAATGATCCCAATGATCCCATTCCCTGATTCCCAATGATCCCAATGATCCCATTCTCATCTCTCTCTGTCCCCAGGCATCCCCCATGTCCCTGAAGGGCTCAGCAGTGTCCTCAGCCCAGGCTGGCAGTGCCCTGGGTGGCACTGGGATGTCCCAGTGATCCCATTTCTCTGTCCCCAGGCATCCCCCACGTCCCTGAAGGGCTCGGCAGTGTCCTCAGCCCAGGCTGGCAGTGCCCCTGCAGGTGCCACCTCCCTGGCTGGCTCTGGCGAGGCCCCTGGCAGCCGCCAGGCCGCCGCCAAGCTGGCGCTGCGCAAGCAGCTGGAGAAGACGCTGCTGGAGATCCCCCCGCCCAAACCGCCCGCCCCGGAGATGAACTTCCTGCCCAGCGCCGCCAACAACGAGTTCATCTACCTGGTGGGGCTGGAGGAGGTGGTGCAGAACCTGCTGGAGAGCCAAGGTGGGCACGGGGAGGGCTGGGGTCGCTGAAACTGGCAGGATTGCAGGGTTTAAACTGGCAGAAATCATTGAAACCTGACAGAAATGTAGGGTTTAAATCTCACAGAAATCATTTAAACCTGCCAGAAATGCAGGGTTTAAACCTGACAGGGGTCATTGAAACCTGCCAGAAATGTAGGGTTTAAACCTCACAGAAATCATTGAAATCTGGCAGGGATCATTTAAACCTGACAGGGGTCATTGAAACCTCCCAGAAATCTAGGGTTTAAACCTGGCAGAAATCATTTAAACCTGCCAGAAATGTAGGGTTTAAACCTGACAGGGGTCATTGAAACCTCCCAGAAATCTAGGGTTTAAACCTGGCAGAAATCATTTAAACCTGCCAGAAATGTAGGGTTTAAACCTGACAGGGGTCATTGAAGCCTGCCAGAAATGTAGGGTTTAAACCTCACCTAAATCATTTAAACCTGGCTGGGGTCGTTGAAACTGGCAGGAATGCAGGGTTTAAATCTGGCAGGGGTCATTGAAACCTGCCAGAAATGCAGGGTTTAAATCTCACCTCAATCATTTAAACGTGGCAGGGATCAGTTAAACCTGGCAGGGGTCATTGAAACCTCCCAGAAATGCAGGGTTTAAACCTGGCAGAAATCATTTAAACCTGCCAGAAATGTAGGGTTTAAACCTGACAGGGGTCATTGAAGCCTGCCAGAAATGTAGGGTTTAAACCTCACCTAAATCATTTAAACCTGGCTGGGGTCGTTGAAACTGGCAGGAATGCAGGGTTTAAATCTGGCAGGGGTCATTGAAACCTGCCAGAAATGCAGGGTTTAAATCTCACAGAAATCATTGAAACCTGCCAGAAATGCAGGGTTTAAACCTCACCTCAATCATTTAAACGTGGCAGGGATCAGTTAAACCTGGCAGGGGTCATTGAAACCTCCCAGAAATGCAGGGTCTAAACCTGCCAGAAATGTAGGGTTTAAACCTGGCAGGGGTCATTGAAACTTTACAGGGCTCATTTAAACCTCCAAAAATCATTTAAACCTCAAGGACAGTAACATTTAATCTGACCCGCCCTGTTTGTCCCTCACGGACAGGGACAGTGACCAATCCCTGGTGTTTGTCCCTCAGGGAAGGTGGCAGTGACCAATCCCAGGAGTTTGACCCTCAGGGAAGGTGGCAGTGGCCAGTCTCAGGTGTTTGTCCCTCAGGGAAGGTGACAATGACCAATCCCTGGTGTTTGTCCCTCAGGGAAGGTGGCAGTGACCAATCCCAGGAGTTTTTCCCTCAGGGAAGATAGCAGTGGCCAGTCTCAGGAGTTTTTCCCTCAGGGAAGGTGACACTGGAGCTGACCCACCATGTTTGTCCCTCAGGGAAGGTGCCAGGAGTTTGTCCCTCATGGACAGTAGCAGTGACCAATCCCAGGAGTTTTTCCCTCAGGGAAGGTGGCACTAGAGCTGACCCGCCCTGTTTGTCCCTCATGGACAGTGACAGTGACCAATCCCAGGAGTTTGTCCCTCAGGGAAGGTGACAATGACCAATCCCAGGAGTTTGTCCCTCAGGGAAGGTGACACTGGTGCTGACCCACCATGTTTGTCTCTCATGGACAGTGACAGTCACCAATCCCAGCTGTTTGTCCCTCAGGGAAGGTGACACTGGAGCTGACCCACCATGTTTGTCCCTCAGGGAAGGTGCCAGGAGTTTGTCCCTCATGGACAGTAGCAGTGACCAATCCCAGGAGTTTGTCCCTCAGGGAAGGTGACACTGGAGCTGACATGCCATGTTTGTCCCTTAGGGAAGGTGGCAGTGACCAATCCCAGGTTTTTGACCCTCAGGGAAGGTGACACTGGAGCTAACCCGCCATGTTTGTCCCTCATGGACAGTGACAGTGACCAATCCCAGGAGCTTGTCCATCAGGGAAGGTGACAATGACCAATCCCAGGTTTTTGACCCTCAGGGAAGGTGGCAGTGACCAATCCCAGGAGTTTGTCCCTCAGGGAAGGTGACACTGGTGCTGACCCACCATGTTTGTCTCTCATGGACAGTGACAGTCACCAATCCCAGGAGTTTGTCCATCAGGGAAGGTGCCAGCTGTTTGTCCCTCAGGGAAGGTGACACTGGAGCTGACCCACCCTGTTTGTCCCTCAGGGAAG
The DNA here is from genome assembly GCF_029582105.1 of Oenanthe melanoleuca. Classification (NCBI taxonomy): domain Eukaryota; kingdom Metazoa; phylum Chordata; class Aves; order Passeriformes; family Muscicapidae; genus Oenanthe; species Oenanthe melanoleuca. Next base: position 4,009,003 of record NC_079361.1, on the reverse strand, counting down.
GTGGCAGTGACCAATCCCAGGTTTTTGACCCTCAGGGAAGGTGACACTGGTGCTGACCCACCATGTTTGTCCCTCAGGGAAGGTGCCAGGAGTTTGTCCCTCATGGACAGTAGCAGTGACCAATCCCAGGAGTTTTTCCCTCAGGGAAGGTGGCAGTGGAGCTGACCCACCCTGTTTGTCCCTCAGG
>NC_079361.1:3991906-4008716 GCF_029582105.1 Oenanthe melanoleuca | reverse complement strand
GGATCCGGGATTTTCCAGGATAACTCTCTCGGTTTCCCGGTACCGGGATTTTTCCAGGATAACTCTCCGTGTTCCCAGTACCGGGATTTTCCAGGATCCGGGATTTTTTCCAGGATAACTCTCTCCGTGCTCCCGGTACCGGGTTTTTTTCCAGGATAACTCTCTCGGTTTCCCGGTACCGGGATTTTCCAGGATCCGGGATTTTCCAGGATAACTCTCTCGGTTTCCCGGTACCGGGATTTTCCAGGATCCGGGATTTTCCAGGATAACTCTCTCGGTTTCCCGGTACCGGGATTTTCCAGGATCCGGGATTTTTTCCAGGATAACTCTCTCGGTTTCCCGGTACCGGAGGCTCTCAGGTCTCCCCCGCTGCTCCCCCGGGGCGGTGGCGGCGGCGGCTCCGCGCGGAGGGCCCGGGGGGACACGGGGGGACCCAGCCCGGGGGACACGGGGGGACACAGCACAGGGAACCGGAGCGGAGCGCGGCGCCGGAGGCCACCGGGCCCGGGCTGGCCCCGCGGGCGAGCGGCGGCGAGAGGCTCCCGACGGCCACGGCCGCGCGGAGCAGGGAGCGAGCGGCTCCCGGAGCCACCGGAACCCCGGTCAGAACCGGGAACCGCCGCTGTCCCGCCCCTCCCGGTTCTTCCTGAACCCTCGGAACGGCCGGATCCCCGCTCAGAACCGGGAACCGCCGCTGTCCCGATTCTTCCCGAGCCCTCGGAACCACCGGAGCCCCGGTCAGAACCGGGAACCGCCGCTGTCCCGCTCCTCCCTGTTCCTCCCGAACCCCCCGATCCTCGGTCAGAACCGGGCATCGCCGCCCTTCTCCTCCTCCGTCCGGTTCTCCGGTTCCCCGTGCCCCCGGAGACCCGGTTAGAACCGGGCACGGCCGCTCTGCTCCTCCTCCCGGTCCTTCCCGAACCCTCGGAACCACCGGAGCCCCAGTCAGAACCGGGCACCGCCGCCTTCCCCTTCCCGGTTCCTCCCGTGCCCCCGGATCCCCGGTCAGACCCGCACACGGCCGCTCTCCTCCCGGTTCTTCCCGAATCTCCGGAACCACTGGAGCCCCGATAAAAGCCGAGCACCGCCACCCTCCTCTTCCTCTGCCCGTTTCTCCGGTTCCCCGCGGCCCCGGAACCTTCGGAACCCCGGGATCCCCGGTCAGAACCGGGTATCGCTGCTCTCTTCCTCCTCCCGGTTCCTCCCGAGCTCCCAGAGCCGCCGGATCCTCGGTCAGAACCGGGTATCGCCGCCCTCCTCCTCCTCCCGGTTCCTCCCGAATCCCCCGAGCTCCCAGAACCGCCGGATCCCCGGTAAGAACCGGGCACCTCCATCTTCCTCTTCCTCCTCCTCCGCCCGGTTCTCCGGCTCCCCGTGCCCCCGGATCCCCGGTCAGAACCGGGTCCCGCCGCTCTCCCGGTTCCTCCCGTGCGCCCAAATCCCCGGTCAGAACCGGGTCCCGCCGCTCTCCCGGTTCCTCCCGTGCCCCCGAATCCCCGATCAGAACCGGGTCCCGCCGCTCTCCCGGTTCCTCCCGTGCGCCCAAATCCCCGATCAGAGCCGAGCCCCGCCGCTCTCCCGGTTCCTCCCGTGCCCCCGGAGCCCCCGGTCAGAGCCGGGCCCCGCCGCCTTCCTCCTCCTGCCGGTTCTCCGCTTCCTCCCGCGCCCCTTCCTCGTTGAGATGCGATTTCCCCGTCCCCGCGTCCGCCGAGGGCCCCGCGCGGGGCTGCGGGGCCGCGCCCGCCGCTCCCCCGTTGGCCCCGGGCCCTTCGGACTTGCCGAAATTAAAGAGCTTGCCGGGGTTGAAGGGCTTGGTGGGCGACTGCACCTTCTCGGTGCCGCCCGCGTCCCGCTTAGTCTCGGGCGATTTGAGGAATTTGAAGCTGAGGAATCCCGGCAGTTTGTTCTCGCTGCCCGTGGGCGACTGAGGCGACCTGGCGGCGGTGGCGGTGCCACCCGCGGCGGCGCCACCCGACAGGAACTTGCCCTGCAGGGGGATGATCTGCTTCAGCTTCATCACGTTGTTGGTGGCCAGCAGCGAGCTGGGCCGCTTGGGTTTGTCCGGCCCGTGCGAGGAGGACCCCGCCGAGCTTTTCCCCTTGGCCTGGCTCTTGTCGTGCGCCGGGTCCTGCCCGGTGGCCTCGGCCTTGGTGGCCTCGTCGCGGGCGGGGTCGCGCTCCCGGCGCGCCTGCAGCTCCGCGTGGCGCTGCCGCTCCTCCTCCTCGCGTTTGCGGCGCTGCTGCTGCTGGAAGTGGTGCTGGGCCTGCCGCTCGTGCTTCTGGGGACAGCCAGGGGGACATCGAGGGGACACCGGGAGTGGGGCACGGCCCGGGGGAACGGGGATGGGGACAGCGAGGGGACAGAGAGGGGACACCGGGAATGGGGACAGAGAGGGGACACCGGGAGTGGGGCACGGCCGGGGGGCAAGGAGATGGGGACAGAGAGGGGACATCGGGAATGGGGCACAGCCGGGGGTACGGGGATGGGGACAGAGAGGGGACACCGGGAATGGGGACAGAGAGGGGACATCCGGAATGGGGCACGGCCGGGGGGAACGGGGATGGGGACAGAGAGGGGACAGCGAGGGGACACCGGGAGTGGGGCACAGCCGAGGGGGAATGGGGATGGGGACAGAGAGGGGACACCGGGAATGGGGACAGAGAGGGGACACCGGGAGTGGGGCACGGCCGGAGGGAACGGGGATGGGGACAGAGAGGGGACATCGGGAATGGGGACATCGAGGGGACACCGGGAGTGGGGCACGGCCGAGGGGGAACGGGGATGGGGACAGGGAAGGGCACACCGGGAATGGGGACACCGAGGGGACATCGAGGGGACACCGGGAATGGGGCATGGCCGGGGGGTACGGGAATGGGGACAGCAAAGGGGACACATCCAGGAGGGATTGAGCACGGGAACAGGGAATGAAATCAAGGGGACACCAGGAACGTGGACACATCCAGGGGACACAGGGCACGGGGACAGCCCAGGGTGGCCAGCGGCCATGGGGACACCTTGGGGACACCTTGGGGACGCCCTGGGGACACCCTGGCAGGACCCACCTTGAAGGCCTCGCGGCGCTGGTACTCCAGCTTGGCCATCTCCTCGGCCACCCAGGCGGGGATGTCGGGAATGGCCACCTGGATCACGTACTTGAGCAGCAGCGCGAAGTGCTGGGGACACGGGACATGGGGACATGGGACACAGGACATGGGACATGGGGACACGGGGACACGGGACATGGGACATGGGGACATGGGGACACGGGGACACAGGGACCCGCTGAGCACTGCTGGCTGCCCCAGTCCCAAAATACAGCCCAAATCCGGCCCAAAATCCGGCCCAAAATCCCAAAATATGGCCCAAAATCCCACCCAAAATACGGGCCAAAATCCCCAAATCCGGCCCAAAATCCAGCCCAAAATCCCACCCCAAATCCCACCCAAAATCCCAAAATCCAGCCCAAAATCCCACCCAAAATCCCAAAATCTGGCCCAACATCCAGCCCAAAATCTGGCCCAAATTCCCAAAATCCAGCCCAAAATATGGTCCAAAATCCGGCCCAAAATCCCAAAATCAGGGATGGGATTGTCCAGGGAATGGAGTGTTCATGGATGTCCAGGGATTTGAGTATCCAGGTATGTGAATGTCCAGGGAATTGAGAGTCCAGGGAATTGAATATCCAGAGATTTGAGTGTCCATGGAACTGAATGTCCAAAGATTTGAGTTTCCAGGGATTTGAGTGTCCAGGGGTGTGAATATCCAGGAATTTGAGTGAGTGTCCAGGGAATGGAATGTCCAGAGTGTCCAAGGAATGGGATGTCCAGGAATTTGAGTGTTCGGGAATGGAATGTCCAGGAATTTGAGTGTCCAGGGAACTGAGTGTTCAAAGATTTGAATTTCCAGGGATTTGAGTGTCCAGGGGTGTGAATATCCAGGAATTTGAGTGTCCAGGGAATGGAATGTCCAGAGTGTGCAAGGAATGGGATGTCCAGTGATTGGAGTGTCCAGTGATTGAAGTGTCCAGGAATTTGAGTGTCCAGTGATTTGAGTGTCCAGTGATTGGAATGTCCAGGAATTTGAGTGTCCAGAGATTTGAGTGTCCAGTGCTTTGAGTGTCCAGTGATTGGTGTGTCCAGGAATTTGAGTGTCCAAGGAATGGGATATCCAGGAATTTGAGTGTCCAGTGATTTGAGTGTCCAGTGATTGGAGTGTCCAAGGAATGGGATGTCCAGGAATTTGAGTGTCCAGTGATTGGAGTGTCCAGGAATTTGAATATCCAAGGAATGGGATGTCCAGGAATTTGAGTGTCCAGTGATTTGAGTGTCCAGTGCTTTGAGTGTCCAGGCTACCCACCCACCCACACCCCCTTTGACCATCCCCCCATCCCCCCCACTGCCCCCATCCTCACACCCCCAACCCCAACAACCAAACCCTGAGACCCCCCAACCCCTGCAGACCCCAGACCCCGCGGTGACCCCGGCCAGCCCCCCGTACCTCCAGCACCACCACGGACACGATGGCCCCCTCGGGGCTGAGCCACGGGAAGAGCCGCTGCAGCTGCCCACACTGGGCTATCAGGTAGCAGTTGACCACGATGGCCAGCACGCCCATGGCCTCCATCACCTTCTGCAGGAGCACAAATTTGTTTTTTTCTGTGAGACAATGTGGCCAGAAATGTGGATTCTGTCCCCAGCTGTAGAGCTCTTATCTCCTGGCACGTATTATCTGCTAATGGGCCGTCTTTAAACCAGCTGGGGCAATCATCTTTATCTTTAACATCACCTTTAATCATCTTTATCTGTAACATCACCTTTAATCATCTTTATCTTTAATCATCTTTAACATCACCTTTAATTATCTTTATCTTTCCACAGCTCATCCTCCTTCCAGGAGATATCTCCTGTTAATGGGACATCTTTAAACCAGCTGAGCAATCATCTTTATCTTTAACATCACCTTTAATCATCTTTATCTTTAATCATCTTTATCTTTAACGTCACCTTTAATCATCTTTATCTTTAATCATCTTTATCTTTAACATCACCTTTAATTATCTTTATCTTTCCACAGCCCATCCTCCCTCCAGGAGATATCTCCTGTTAATGGGCCAAGTGTTAAAAATCATGTGGTAAAATCACCTTTATCTTTCCCCAGCCCATTCTCCCTCCAGGAGATATCTCCTGTTAATGGGACATCTTTAATCCAGCTGGGCAATCATCTTTATCTTTAATCATCTTTATCTTTAATAATCTTTATCTTTAATCATCTTTATCTTTAATCATCTTTATCTTTAATCATCTTTATCTTTAACATCACCTTTAATCATCTTTATCTTCCCACAGCCCATCCTCCCTCCAGGAGATATCTCCTGTTCATGGCCAGTGAGTCCCAGGGCATGACTGATAAAATTCCATCATCCCACTGGGAGATGCTCCAGCCAGGGGAGGAGCCAAGCCTTTCCTACCCAGAGAAAAACTGAGATTTGGGACAGCAAGTTTCCACATCATCCCTGGAGCTTCAGAGGAAACTGCACCTTCTCCAGGAGCACTGCTCCAGCTGAACCACATCTGCCCCTGCAGGAGGATGCAGCCACCATTGAATGGGACTGTGCCAACACCCTGACTGACTGACGGGTGTCAGCTTGGATTCTGACTCTGGCAGGGTTGGGATTGTTCTGTGTAACACTGCATTTCTATTTTAATTTTCCTAGTCAATAACTGTTATTCCTAATTCCCCTATCTTTGCCTGAGAGCCCCTTAATTTCAAAATTATAATAATTTGGCGGGAGTGGGGTTTACATTCTCCATTTCTAAGAGATGTTTCTGATTTTATTGGCAGACACCTGTCCTTCAAACCAGGACAGACAGCCCACACCCCAGGGTGACCCCAGGGTGTCCCCAAATGTCCCCAGGGTGTTCCCAAGTGTCTCCAAGTGTTCCCAGGGTGTTGCCAGGGTGTTCCCAAGTGTCCCCAGCTGTCCCAGGTGTCCCCAAGTGTCCCCAGCTGCCCCCAGGTGCCCCAGCTGCCCCCAGGTGCCCCAGCTGCCCCCAGGTGTCCCTGGTGTTCCTAGGGTATCCCCAGCTGTCCCAGCTGCCCCGCTGTCCCCAGTGTCCCCTGTGTCCCTGCTGTCCCCGCTGTCCCCAGGTTATCCCCAGCTGTCCCCGCTGTCCCCTGTGTCCCAGCTGCCCTCAGCTGTCCCCTGTGTCCCCTGTGTCCCCGCTGCCCCTGTGTCCCCTGTGTCCCTGTGTCCCCGATGTGTGTCCCTGCTGTCCCCTGTGTCCCCGCTGTCCCTGCTGTCCCCATGTCCCCTGTGTCCCTGTGTCCCTGTGTCCCCTGTATCCCTGCTGTCCCTGTGTCCCCGCTGTCCCCTGTGTCCCCGCTGTCCCTGTGTCCCCGCTGTCCCTGCTGTCCCCGCTGTCCTGCTGTCCCCATGTCCCCGCTGTCCCCAGGTTGTCCCTAGTGTATCCCCAGCTGTCCCTGTGTCCCCATGTCCCCGCTGTCCCCGTGTCCTGTGTCCCTGTGTCCCTGCTGTCCCCCGTGTGTCCCCGCTGTCCCCGCTGTCCCCTGTGTGTCCCCGCTGTCCCCGCTGTGTCCCCGCTGTGTCCCTGTGTCCCCTGTGTGTCCCCGCTGTCCCCGATGTGTCCCCTGTTTGTCCCTGTGTCCCCGATGTGTCCCCTGTGTCCCTGCTGTCCCCGCTGTCCCCGCTGTCCCCATGTCCCCGCTGTCCCCTGTGTCCGTGTCCCTGTGTCCCTGTGTCCCCGCTGTCCCCTGTGTCCGTGTCCCTGTGTCCCTGTGTCCCCGCTGTCCCTGTGTCCCCCGTGTCCCCTGTGTCCCTGTGTCCCCGCTGTCCCCGCTGTGTGTCCCTGCTGTCCCCTGTGTCCCCGCTGTCCCTGCTATCCCAGCTGTCCCCGCTGTCCCTGCTGTCCCCTGTGTCCCCTGTGTCCCCGCTGTCCCTGTGTCCCTGTGTCCCCGCTGTCCCCTGTGTCCCCGCTGTCCCTGTGTCCCCCGTGTCCCCTGTGTCCCTGTGTCCCCGCTGTCCCCGCTGTCCCCTGTGTCCCTGCTGTCCCCTGTGTCCCCGCTGTCCCTGCTATCCCAGCTGTCCCCGCTGTCCCTGCTGTCTCCCGATGTGTCCCCGTGTGTCCCCATGCTGTCCCTGCTGTCCCCGATGTGTCCCTGCTGTCCCCGTGTGTCCCCGTGTGTCCGTGTTTCCCTTTGTGTCCCCGTGTCCCCTGTGTGTCCCCATGCTGTCCCCGCTGTGTCCCCGCTGTCCCCGTGTCCCCTGTGTCCCCGCTGTCCCCATGTCCCCGCTGTCCCGCTGTCCCCTGTGTCCCTGTGTCCCCGCTGTCCCCGATGTGTCCCCGCTGTCCCCCGTGTGTCCCCGCTGTCCCCGCTGTCCCCTGTGTGTCCCCGCTGTCCCCGCTGTGTCCCCGCTGTGTCCCTGTGTCCCCTTTGTGTCCCTGCTGTCCCCGATGTGTCTGTGTGTCCCTGTGTCCCCTGTGTGTCCCCATGTGTCCCCGCTGTCCCCATGTCCCCGCTGTCCCCGCTGTGCCCTGTGTCCCCGTGTCCCCTGTGTCCCTGCTGTCCCCGGTGTGTCCCCGCTGTCCCAGCTGCCCCTGTCCCCTGTGTCCCCATGCTGTCCCTGCTGTCCCCTGTGTGTCCCCGCTGTCCCCTGTGTCCCCGCTGTCCCCTGTGTCCCCGCTGTCCCAGCTGCCCTCAGCTGTCCCCGTGTCCCTGTGTCCCTGCTGTCCCCAGTGTCCCTGTGTCCCCGCTGTCCCAGTGTCCCTGTGTCCCCTGTGTCCCGCTGTCCCTGTGTCCCTGTGTCCCGCTGTCCCTGTGTCCCTGTGTCCCGCTGTCCCTGTGTCCCTGTGTCCCCATGTCCCCGCTGTCCCTCTGTCCCACCTGCCAGTGGCCGATGCTGTGCGCGCGCTGCCCGAAGGGTCTCTGCAGCCCCGTGCACAGCTTGAAGGCGTCGCTGCGGATCTCGATGACGTTGTTGACCAGCGCGCACATGGCGGCCAGCGGGAAGGCGGAGGAGAAGAGCACCACGTAGCCGAACTGGATGAACATCTCCTGGTAGTCCTGGAACGTGTCCTGGGGGGCGAGAGCGGCGTGGCTGGGGCGGGGACGGGGCTGGGGGGGTCCCGGTGGTCGTGGGGGCACCTCGGGGGGGACACCAGGAGCAGGGACACCTTGGGGAGGTCACCAGGAACAGGGACACACTTTGGGGATCCTGGTGGCCACAGGGACACCTCAGGGGAGGTCACAGGACACTTTGGGGATCCTGGTGGCCACAGGGACACCTCGGGGGGGACACCAGGAACAGGCACACTTTGGGGAGCCCAGGGGAAACCTTGGGGATCCTGGTGGCACCAGGGACACCTTGGGGGGCCACCAGGAGCAGGGACACTTTCGGGAGCCCACAGGTCACTTTGGGGATCCTGGTGGCCACAGGGACACCTTGGAGAGGTCACCAGGAACAGGAACACACTTTGGGGATCCTGGTGGCAACAGGGACACTTTGGGGAGGTCACCAAAACCAGGGACACTTTGGGGATCCTGGTGGTCATGGGGACACCTCGGGGGGGCCACCAGGAACTGGGACACTTTGGGGAGCCCCCGCGGCCATGGAGTCACCTTGGGGGGGCCACCAGGAACAGGGACACACCTTGGGGGTCCTGGTGGCCACAGGGACACCTCAGTGGGGACACCAGGAACAGGGACACTTCATGGATCCTGGTGGCACCAGGGACACCTTTGGTAGCCCACGGGACACCCTGGGGATCCTGGTGGTCGTGGGGACACTTCGGGGGGGACACCAGGAACAGGGACACTTTGGGGAGCCCAGGGGAAACCTTGGGGATCCTGGTGGCCATGGGGGCACCTTGGGGGGCCACTAGGAGCAGTGACACACCTTGGGGGTCCTGGTGGCCACAGGGACACCTCGGGGAGGCCACCAGGTCCAGGGACACTTTGGGGATCCTGGTGGCCACGGGGACACCTCAGGAAACCCCAGGAGCGCCTCGGGAAGCCAAACAGGTCCAGGGACAAGGTGACAAAGGGGGACAAAGGTGACAAAGGTGACAAAGGCCACCCCACCTCGTACTTCTTCATGCAGCTCTCCACCTCGGCCTGCGTCAGCTGCGTGGAGAAATCCTCCTCGGGCGGGTCAATCCACGAGGCGCGGTTGCGCTTCCTCCCTTCCTCCTCGCCCTCCTCCTCCTCCCTCCTCCTCCTCCTCCTCGCCGCCGGTTCCGCCGCCCCGGGGCTGGCGGGCCGCCCTTCGGCCTCCTCCTCCTCCTCCTCCTCCTCGTCGTCGTCGTCGCCCAGCTCGAAGGCGGCGGCGGGGTCCACGCCCTTCTCCACCATGGTGGGGCTGCCCTCCTCCAGGCAGGGCTCGTCCCCGGGCCCGGCGGGCTGGGCGCGCCGCTGGCCGCGCTCGGCGAAGCTCACCTTCCTCAGCTTCAGCCCGCAGTCCAGCGCGCCCTCCTCATCCTCCTCCTCATCCTCCGAGCCGCGCCGCTCTTCCTCCCCTCGCTGCTCCTCCTCCTCCTCCTCCTCGGGCGCCCCGCAGCCGCCGTTCAGGCATTTTTTCCGCACCGGTGGCCGCGGGGCGAGCGGGCGGAGCAGGGCGCGGGCGAGCTGGCGCAGGTGGCGCAGGCTGAGGTCGCCGCGCCGGAGCCGCCGGTACAGGTGCGGCTGCGACACCTCGCGCACGTTCTGCAGGAACTGCCGCGTGATCAGCAGCGTGGCCAGCATCTGCGGCGACACGGTGGCCAAAGCGGCGGGGGTCACCTCCCCGGACGCGCCCCGCTGGGGGGACAAGGCGTGGGGGACACGCCGGGGGTGGTGCTGTGGGGTTTCTGCTCCCCGCTGAGCTGTCCCTGCTCCTCTCTCTTGTCCCCGTGGTGTCCCCACTCGCCCTGTGGTGTCCCTGCTCCTCCTCTGGGTGTCCCCGTGGTGTCCCCACTCCCCCTCTGGTGTCCCTGTAGTGTCCCCACTCCCCCTGTGGTGTCCCTGCTTCTCTTTGTTGTCCCCAGGAGGTCCCTGCTCCTCCTCTGGTGTCCCCGTGGTGTCCCCACTCGCCCTGTGGTGTCCCTGCTCCTCCTCTGGGTGTCCCCGTGGTGTCCCCACTCCCCCTGTGGTGTCCCTGCTCCTCCTCTGGGTGTCCCCGTGGTGTCCCCACTCCCCCTGAGCTGTCCCTGCTCCTCCTCTGGTGTCCCCGAGGGATGTCCCTGTTCCTTCTGTGGCGTCCCCTGCTCCTTTCTCTTGTCCCCACGAGGTCCCTGCTCCTCCTCTGATGTCCCTGCTCCTCCTGCGATGTCCCCGAGGGATGTCCCTGTTCCTTCTGTGGTGTCCCCTGATCCTCTTTGTTGTCCCCGTGGTGTCCCGACTCCCCCTGGGCTGTCCCTGCTCCTCCTCTGGTGTCCCCACTCCCCCTGTGATGTCCCCGAGGGATGTCCCCACTCGCCCTGCTGTGTCCCTGCTCCTCTCTCTTGTCCCTATGGTGTCCCTGTTCCCCCCGTGATGTCCCCGAGGGATGTCCCTGCTCCCCCTGTGGTGTCCTCTGCTCCTTTCTCTTGTCCCTATGGTGTCCCTGCTCCTCCTCTGGTGTCCCTGCTCCTTTTCGTTGTCCCCAAGGGGTCTCTGCCCCTCCTGTGCTGTCCCTGCAGGGTCCCTGGTCCTTCTGTGATGTCCCTGCCCCTCTTGGGATGTCCCTGCTCCTCTCTCTTGTCCCCAAGGGGTCTCTGCCCCTCCTGTGCTGTCCCAGGAGTGCCCGGGACAGCTGGGGACACCGCTGTCCCCTGAGTGTCCCCATGGCCAAGGGGGGTTGGGGACACCGCTGTCCCCTGAGTGTCCCTGTGGCCAAAGAGGGACTGGGGACATCGCTGTCCCCTGGCTGTCCCCATGACCAAGGGAGGCTGGGGACACTGCTGTGCCCTGAGTGTCCCCATGGCCATGGGAGGTTGGGGACACCGCTGTCCCCCGGCTGTCCCCATGGCCATGGGAGGCTGGGGACACTGCTGTCCCCTGAGTGTTCCCATGACCAAGGGGGGTTGGGGACACCGCTGTCCCCTGAGTGTCCCCATGACCAAGGGGGGCTTGGGGACACCGCTGTCCCCTCGCTGTCCCCTCCCGGTGCCCATCCCGCCCCTCCCCGCTCCTACTTTGGATACTCCCAGCGTCCAGCAAAAGCGCAGGAGGCGCCGGAGGAAGATGAGGGACAGGTGGAGGTGGAGGAGGATGGAGGGGAGCAGAGCCTCCCGGAGCTGCCGCGCGAGGCTCTGCGACAGGGACAGGATGAGCAGGAGCTGCGGAAGGGACACGGAAGGGACACAACGGCGACAGCGACACAGGGACACAGAGACACGCCCGTGAGCCGCGGGCACCGCGGGGACACCGCGGGGACACCGCGGGGACACGCGGGGGGGGTCGGTGATGGTGAGGGGGGGGGTGGAGCGGTGCTGGGGACAGTTTGGGGACAGTCAGGGGACAGCGTGGGGACATCTGTCCCCTCTCACCTCCTTGAGCCGCTCCATGTCCTTGAGGTAGAAGCCGATGTAGAAAAGGCTCAGGTAGGAGTTGACGAACTGGAACTGGCGGTGACAGCGGGGGTGGCACCTCGGTCACCGCCCTGTCCCCTCAGTGGCTCCCTCTGTGTCACCCTCGGTGGCGTCGCCAGCCCCTCTGGCACCTCTGCAGCTGCCAGGACCCCTGGGTGCCCTCTGTCCCCTGTGTCACCCGTGTCACCTCTGTCCTCTGTGTCCCAGTGTCCCCATGGTCCCATGTCCCTCACCAGCACGATTTTGATGATGAAGTGTCCCCATGTCCCGGTGTCCCCATGTCCCAGTGTCCCCAGCGTCCCCTCAATGTCCCCAATGTCCCCAGTGTCCCCAGTGTCCCCAGTGTCCCCATGTCTCCTCAATGTCCCATGTCCCTCACCAGCACGATTTTGATGATGAGGTGTCCCCAGTGTCCCCTCAATGTCCCCAGTGTCCCCATGTCCCCAGTGTCCCCATGTCCCCATGTCCCCATGTCCCCAATGTCCCCACTCAGGGTGTCCCCAATGTCCCCTGTCCCTCACCAGCATGATTTTGATGATGACGTGTCCCCATGTCCCCAGGGATGTCCCCAGTGTCCCCAATGTCCCCATGTCCCCAGTGTCCCCATGTCCCCAGTGTCCCCATGTCCCCATGTCCCCTGTCCCTCACCAGCACGATTTTGATGATGAGATGTTTCTCGTAGGCGCTCTGCAGCCGATAATTCTCTGCAGGGCACAGGGGGGGGGGTCAGGGGGTCCCAGAGCCACCCCAGGGCCACCCCAGGGCCACCCCAGGGCCACCCCAGCGTCCCCAGCTCACCCATGTCATTGAGCCACAAGGCCACTTTCTTGTAGAGCTCGTCACAGGCGGTGACAATGAGCGCCAGGATGATTTTGGGCAGGAAGCGAAGGACACGCGGCAGCTCCTGGACACTGAGCACAAACTCCTGTGGGGACAGGGACAGGGACAGGGACGGGACAGGGACAGGGATGGGGAGGGGACAGGGACAGGGACGGGACAGGGAGGAGACAGGGACAGGGATGGGACAGGGACAGGGACAGGGAGGGGACAGGGACAGGGATGGGGATGGGGACAGGGACAGGGACAGGGATGGAACAGGGATGGGACAGGGACAGGGACAGGGGCAGGGGACAAGGGACAGGATCAGAATTAGGATCAGGACCAGGAATGGGAACAGGGAAAGGAACAGGATCAGGAACAGGATCAGAATCAAGACCAGGACCTGGAGCAGTGTCCCTGTCCCCATCCCCTTCCATTGTCCCCTGTCCCTGTCCCTGTCCCTGTCCCTCCCTGTCCCCGTCCCTGTCCCTGTCCCCTCCCTGTCCCCTCCCTGTCCCCTGCCCTGTCCCTGCCTTCCCTGTCCCCTTCCCTGTCCCATCCCTGTCCCTGTCCCCTCCTGTCCCTGTCCCTGTCCCTGTCCCCTCCCTGTCCCTTCCCTGTCTCCTCCCTGTCCCCTCCTGTCCCCTCCTGTCCCCATCCGTGTCCCGGGCCGCACCTGCAGCTGGAAGCAGCCCAGCATGAGCAGGAAGACGAGGCCGAGGCAGGCGAGGCAGACGGGGAGGCTGACGAGGCTCTGGAACAGGAGGCGCTTCCAGGGCGGGTAGTAGAACTCCTCGGCGCTGGTCACCGGGCTGATGCGCTTGGTGCCCTGCGGGGGGCGCTGCGGCTGGCACCGCGCCGGGACCCGGGACCCCGGGACCCCAAAAACCCCCGGGACCCCAAAACACCGGGACCCCAAAACCCGGGACCCCAAAAACACCCGGGACCCCAACACCCCTGGGACCCCAAAACACCTGGGACTCACAGCCCCGGGACCCCAAAACCCCTGAGACCCCAAAACCCCCAGGACCCCAAAACACCTGGGGCCCACAGCCCCAGGACCCCCGGGACCCCAAAACACCTGGGACACCCAGGAACCCTCCTGGGATCCACAGCCCCGGGACCCCCCGGGACACCTCTGGGACCCCCCTGGAACCTCCCGGGACCCCAAAACCCCTGGGATCCCCCCGGGACCCTCCTGGGACCCACAGCCTCGGGACCCCCCTGGGACCCCAAAACCCCTGGGACTCCCCAGGACACCCCTGGGACCCCAAAAACCCTGGGACCACACTGGGACCCCCTGGAACCTCAAAACCTCCGGGACCCCCTGGGACCCACAGCCCCGGGACCCCCCAGGACTCCTCTGGGACCCCACAGAACCTGGGACGTCCCTGGGACCCCACAGCCTCTGGAACCCCTCTGGGACCCCAAAACCCCTGAGACCACCCTGGGACCCCAAAACCCGTGGGACCCTCCTGGGACTCCTGGGACCCCACAGAACCTGGGACCCCTCTGGGACCCCAAAACCCCTGTGATCCCCCCATGATCCCGGGGCTGGAGACTGAACCCCTCGGGGTGGGATCTCTCAGCTCTGGGGATGGGATGGGATCCCCCAAAAGGGATGGGAGCCCCCAAGGAATGGGACCCCCCAAAAGAACAGAATCCTCAAGGAATGGGACCCCTCCCCAGGGCTGGGACACCCCAAGGAATGGGACCCCCCAAAGAATGGGGCACCCAATGAATAGGTCTCCAAAAAATGGGATCCCCTGTGGAATGAGACCCCTCCCCAGGGCTGAGACCCCCAAAAGAATGGGATCCCTCAAAAAACGAGACCCCTCCCCAGGTCTGAGACCCCTCCCCAGGGCAGGGACCCCTCCCCAGGGCAGGGACCCCTCCCCAGGGCTGGGACCCCCAATGAATGGGACCCCTCCCAGGGCTGAGACCCCTCCCCAGGGCAGGGACCCCTCCCCAGGGCTGAGACCCCTTCCCAGGACTGTGACCCCTCCCCAGGTCTGAGACCCCTCCCATGGGCTGAGACCCCTCCCCAGGGCAGGGACCCCTCCCCAGGGCTGAAACACCTCCCCAGGGCTGAGACCCCTCCCCAGGGCTGCCCCCTCCCCCTGGGGCCGCTGACCCGGAACTGGGGCCGGGGCTCCTCCAGGGACTCCGCGGGCGTGTCCAGCGTCCCCCACTTGTAGGCGAACTCGGCCCCGCGGCGCTTCCACTCCTCCAGGAACAGCGTGGCCCAGATGACGTTGAAGAGCGCGAAGACCACGCAGGAGATGTCCTGGCTGGTCTGGGGGACACACGGCACCGGCTGCACCCGGGCCGGGCCCCACAGCCCCCAAAGGCGCCTCTGTCGGGGGGGGAATCGCCCCCGGCCCGCGGGGATGGAGGGGAAGGGTGGGGGAGAGAGGAAAATGCCAGGAGGAGGGTGGGAGATGCCAAAGAATAAAGGAAATCCCAAAAGGAGGGGTGGAAATACCAAAGAATAAAGGAAATCCCAAAAGGAGGGTGGGAAATCCCAAAGAATGAAGGAAATCCCAAAAGGAAGGTGAAAAATCCCAGAGAGGGTGGAAAATACCAAAGAGGGATGGAAATACCAAAAGGAGGGGTGGGAAATACCAAAGAATAAAGGAAATCCCATAAGAAGGGTCAGAAGTCCCAAAGAATAAAGGAAATCCCAAAAGGAAATACCAAAGAAGGATGGAAATTGCAAAAGGAGGGGTGGAAATATCAAGGAATAAATGAAATCCCAAAAGGAGGGGTGGGAAATCCCAAAGAATAAAGGAAATCCCAAAAGGAAGGTGGGAAATACCAAAGAATAAAGGAAATCCCATAAGGAGGGTGGGAAATACCAAAGATTAAAGGAAATCCCATAAGAAGGGTCGGAAATCCCAAAGAATAAAGGAAATCCCATAAGGAAGGTGAAAAATCCCAAAGAGGGTGGAAAATACCAAAGAGGGATGGAAATCCCAAAAGAAGGGGTGGGAAATACCAAAAAATGAAGGAAATCCCAAAAGGAGGGGTGGAAAATCCTAATAAAAGAAAACCCTAAAAGGACGGATGGAAAATCCCAAAGAGGGATGGAAATCCCAAAAGGAGGGGTGGAAATACCAAGGAATAAATGAAATCCCAAAAGGAGGGTGAAAAATCCCAAAGGATAAAGGAAATCCCAAAAGGCACAGAACTCCTTAAAGGAGTTTGGGAACCCCAAGAAGGGATAAAAACCCCTGTGAAATTTTGGGACCCCTTTGGAAAGTTTGGGAGCCCCAAAAGGGACAGAACCCATCTGGAAGTTTGGGACCCCTGTGCAATTTTCAGACCCCTGAGTAATTTTGGGGTCCCCCCTGTGTAATTTTGCCCCACCCCCCCGCGTATTTCGGGGTCCCCCCGTGTATTTCGGAGTCCCCCCGTGGTTTTGGGGTCCCCCCTGGTTTCGGGGTCCCACCTGGTCGCTGTGGGTCAGGCCGTAGAGCAGGGAGCCGAACACGGCCGGGTACAGCATGGCCGAGGTGTAGAAGCCCAGCCAGGCGAAGTACATGGCGATCTTCACCCCAAAATAGTCACAGATCTCGTCTGGGGGGGCACGCGGGGTCAGGGGGGGGTCAGGGGGGGTCAGGGGGGCGGCACCCCAAAAAAAAAAACGACGGAGGATCTCAAAAAAACCCGCCAGGGGGGTCATAAATGTCAGGAAAGGGGCTGGGACCCCAAAAAATCCTGATGGGACCCCAAAAAATCCTGATGGAGTCACCACAAATGGGACCCCAAAAATCCTGATGGAATCCCAATGGGACCCCAAAAAATCCTGATGGAGTCACCACAAATGGGACCCCAAAAAATCCTGATGGAATCCAAATGGGGGAACCCCAAAAACCCAGCTGGGATCCCAAATGGGACTCCAAAAAATCCTGATGGAATCCAAATGGGACCCCAAAAAATCCTGATGGAATCCCAAATGGGACCCCAAAAACCCCACCAGGGTCACCCCAAACCTCCTGGGACCCCCAAAACCCAGCTGGGATCCCAAATGGGACCCCAAAAAATCCTGATGGAGTCACCCAAATGTGATCCCAAAAAATCCGGATGGAATCCCAAATGGGACCCCAAAAAATCCTGCCAGGGGATCCCAAAAAACCCCATTAGGGTCATCACAAATGGGACCCCAAAAATCCTGATGGAATCCAAATGGGACCCCAAAAAATCCTGATGGAATCCCAAATGGGACCCCAAAAAATCCTGATGGAGTCACCACAAATGGGACCCCAAAAAATCCTGATGGAATCCCAAATGTGACCCCAAAAACCCCACCAGGGTCACCCCAAACCTCCTGGGACCCCAAAAACCCAGCTGGGATCCCAAATGGGACCCCAAAAATCTTGCTAGGGTCACCACAAATGGGACCCCAAAAATCCTGATGGAATCAC
>NC_079361.1:3908697-3991806 GCF_029582105.1 Oenanthe melanoleuca | reverse complement strand
CTCTGGGGACCCCAAAACCCCACCAGGGTCACCCCAAACCCTCTGGGACCCCCCTAAAGTGTCCCAGGGTGACCCCAAAGTTCCCGGGGTGACCCCAAACCCTCAGTGACCCCCCAAATCCCCCGGGGTGCCCCCAATGCCCCGGTGACCCCCCAAACCCCCAGTGACCCCCCAAACCCCCGTGCCCAGCACTGACCGAGCGGCTGGGATCCCCCAAAATCCCCCTGGGGTGACCCCAAACCCTCAGTGACCCCCCAAATTCCTGAGGGTTCCCCCAAACTCGGTGACCCCCCCACAGTTCCCGGTGACCCCCCAAACCCCCAGTGACCCCCCCAAACGCCCAGTGACCCCCCAAACCCCCAGTGACCCCCAAACCCCCAGTGACCCCCCCAAACCCCCAGTGACCCCCAAATCCCCAGTGACCCCCCCAAGTTTCTGGGGTGCCCCCCAATCCCGCGCCCCGCACTGACCGAGCGGCTGCGCCTCGCGCAGTTCCCGGGGTGACCCCAAACCCCCGGTGACCCCCCAAACCCCCAGTGACCCCCCAAACCCTGAGTGACCCCCCCAAACCCTGAGTGACCCCCCCAAACCCCCAGTGACCCCCAATCCCGCGCTGACCGAGCGGCTGCGCCTCGCACAGTTCCCGGGGTGACCCCCAAACCCTCAGTGACCCCCAAACCCCCCTGTGACACCCCAAAGCCTCAGTGACCCCCCAAATTCCCCGGTGACCCCCAATCCCGCGCTGACCGAGCGGCTGCGCCTCGCACACCGCCTGCACCCAGGATTTCATCAGGCGCCGCAGGATCCTCTGCTCGTGCAGCGGGAACAGCTGCTGGATCACCCCGCGGGCAGCCAGCTCGGGGACTGACGGGGACAGGGACAGGGACAGTGTCAGGGACATGGGGACACGGACAGGGACAGGGACAGGGACAGGGACAGGGACATGGGGACATGGGGACAGGGGCAGGGAACAGCTGCTGGATCACCCCGCGGGCAGCCAGCTCGGGGACTGACGGGGACAGGGACAGTGTCAGGGACATGGGAACACGGACAGGGACAGGGACAGGGACAGGGACAGGGACAGGGACAGGGACAGAAGGGACATGGGGACAGGGACAGGGAACAGCTGCTGGATCACACCCCGGGCCGCCAGCTTGGGGACTGCCACAGGGACATTGGGGACAGTGTCAGGGACAGGGACAGGGACAGGGACAGGGAACCCCACATGGGGTCAGGGACACTGGGGACAAGGCTTAGGGACACTGGGGAAAGGGACAGGGACATTGGGGACATCCCTGTGACACCTCCATGGGGTCAGGGACACGAGTCAGGGACAGGGACACGGGTCAGGGACACAGCCCGGGATCCCCACTGCCACCCCCCCGTGGGGTCAAGGACAGGGATGGGGACACTGGGGACATGAGTCAGGGACAGGGATGGGGACATTGGGGACACAGCCCGGGATCCCCACTGCCACCCCCCCCCCCGCCCTGGTGCGCTGGGGTTGGGACAGGGACAGCGGGGACGTGGCACGTGGGGGCTCCGTGCCCAGGACGATCCCACAATGGCAGCGCCACCAGGTGTCACCAGGGGCCACCGGGGGCCATGGCAGTGCCATCAACTGCCACCAGGTGTCACGGCAGTGCCACCAGGGGCCACCAGGTGTCCCCACTGTCCCCAGGTGTCCCTGCTGTCCCCAGCTGTCCCCAGCTGTCCCAGGTGTCCCCCCTGTCCCTGCTGTTCCCGCTGTCCCCGTGTCCCCGCTGTCCCAGGTGTCCCTGCTGTCCCAGGTGTCCCCGCTGTCCCAGGTGTCCCCGTGTCCCCACTGTCCCCGCTGTCCCGTGTCCCCGTCACTCACTGATGGGCTGTCCCTCCAGGAAGTGGATGTTGTGCAGGGACTCGCCCTGCTTGGCCCGCAGGTTCTCCAGCCAGTACCGGATGATGTTCTGCCGCTCCTGCGGGACGGCACGGCTTGGCCCTGTCACCTCTGTCCCCCTGTCCCCTCTGGCCCCTCTGTCCCCTCTGTCCCCTCTGTCCCCTCTGTCCCCTCCTGTCCCACCTTGTCCCCAGCACCAGTGGTGGCTGGATCCTCACCCCCACTCCCCATAACCCACATTCTGAACCCCATACTCCATACCCCATATCCCATAACCCCATATCCCCACATCCCATATCCCCATACCCCATACCCCATACCCCACACCCCATATCCCATATCCCATATCCCATAACCCTGCATCTCCCTATCTCATATCCCCATAGTCCTGTATTCTATATCCCACATCCCACATCCCATATCCCATACCCCATACCCCAATCCCATATCCCATATCCCATATCCCATATCCCATATCCCATATCCCATATCCCATATCCCATAACCCTGCATCTCCATATCCCATATCTCCATAGTCCTGTATTCTATATCCCATGTCCCATATCCCATATCCCATATCCCATACCCCATACCCCAATCCCATATCCCATACCCCAATCCCATACCCCAATCCCATATCCCATATTCCCCCCCACACCCCATACCCCACACCCCACACCCCCCAGATCCCATACCCATTATCCCATATTCCCATATCCCATACCCCACATTCCACACCCCACACCCCACATTCCATACCCCATATCCCATATCCCATATCCCACATTCCACATCACACATCCCATATCCCATATCCCATACCCCATATCCCATATCCCATATCCCATATCCCATATCCCATATCCCATATCCCATATCCCATATCCCATATTTCCCATATCCCCACACCCCACACCCCTTACCCCATATCCCACCCCATCCCTCCCGTCCCCACCTGGGAGCTGAAGAAGCCCAGCTCGTTCTCGATGTTCTCGTAGATGTAATCCTCCTCGCAGGAGAAGCTGCGCATGCCGCCCCCGAACTCCGCCTTCACCGGCTTCCTCAGCCCCATCTCGTCCGCCCCGCGCAGCAAACTGCCGTGGGGACCCGTTGGGGACACGTTGGGGACACGTTGGGGACACGTTGGGGACGCCCTGGGGGCCCCTGGGGGCTGTGAGGGGACGGGGACGCACCTCTCGTAGGTGGCGGTGACGAAGAAGGCGTAGGCGCGCGTGTGCTTGTGGTGCCGCACCTGCACGATCAGCTCGGGGATGCCCAGGCGGATGTGGTTCAGCAGCCACAGCAGCGTGTGGTCGTCCGTGCTGTCTGCGGGGGGCAGGGGGCTGTGACGGCTGGTGTGCCTTATCCTGGTCCTGAACCCGTCATGTGTGCCCTGTGCTGGTCCTGAACCCGTCATGTGTGCCCTGTGCTGGTCCTGATCCCGTTATGTGAGCCCTGTGCTGGTCCTGATCCCGTCATGTGTGCCCTGTGCCGGTCCTGATCCCGTTATGTGAGCCCTGTGCTGGTTCTGATCCCGTTATGTGTGCCCTGTGCTGGTCCTGATCCCGTCATGTGTGCCCTGTGCCGGTCCTGATCCCGTTATGTGAGCCCTGTGCTGGTTCTGATCCCGTTATGTGTGCCCTGTGCTGGTCCTGATCCCGTCATGTGTGCCCTGTGCTCCTCCTGATCCCGTTATGTGTGCCCTGTGCCGGTCCTGATCCCGTTATGTGTGCCCTGTGCCAATCCTGATCCCGTTATGTTGCCCTGTGCTCCTCCTGATCCCGTTATGTGTGCCCTGTGCTGGTCCTGAACCCGTCATGTGTGCCCTGTGCCAATCCTGATCCCGTTATGTGTGCCCTGTGCTGGTCCTGAACCCGTCATGTGTGCCCTGTGCCAATCCTGATCCCGTTATGTGTGCCCTGTGCTGCCCCTGATCCCGTCATGTGTGCCCTGTGCTGCTCCTGATCCCGTTATGTGTGCCCTGTGCTGCCCCTGATCCCGTTATGTGTGCCCTGTGCCAATCCTGATCCCGTTATGTGTGCCCTGTGCTGCCCCTGATCCCGTCATGTGTGCCCTGTGCTGCTCCTGATCCCGTTATGTGTGCCCTGTGCTGCCCCTGATCCCGTCATGTGTGCCCTGTGCTGCTCCTGATCCCGTTATGTGTGCCCTGTGCTGCCCCTGATCCCGTTATGTGTGCCCTGTGCCAATCCTGATCCCGTCATGTGTGCCCTGTGCCGGTCCTGATCCCGTCATGTGTGCCCTGTGCCGGTCCTGATCCCGTCATGTGTGCCCTGTCCTGGTTCTGATCCCGTTATGTGTGCCCTGTGCTGGTCCTGATCCCGTCATGTGTGCCCTGTGCTCCTCCTGATCCCGTCATGTGTGCCCTGTGCCGGTCCTGATCCCGTTATGTGTGCCCTGTGCCGGTCCTGATCCCGTCATGTGTGCCCTGTCCTGGTTCTGATCCCGTTATGTGTGCCCTGTGCTGGTCCTGATCCCGTCATGTGTGCCCTGTGCTCCTCCTGATCCCGTTATGTGTGCCCTGTGCCGGTCCTGATCCCGTTATGTGTGCCCTGTGCTGGTCCTGAACCCGTCATGTGTGCCCTGTGCCAATCCTGATCCCGTTATGTGTGCCCTGTGCTGCCCCTGATCCCGTCATGTGTGCCCTGTGCTGCTCCTGATCCCGTCATGTGTGCCCTGTGCCAATCCTGATCCCGTCATGTGTGCCCTGTGCCGGTCCTGATCCCGTCATGTGTGCCCTGTCCTGGTTCTGATCCCGTTATGTGTGCCCTGTGCTGGTCCTGATCCCGTCATGTGTGCCCTGTGCTCCTCCTGATCCCGTTATGTGTGCCCTGTGCCAATCCTGATCCCGTTATGTGTGCCCTGTGCTGGTCCTGAACCCGTCATGTGTCCCTTATCCTGCTCCTGATCCCGTCATGTGTGCCCTGTGCTGGTCCTGAACCCGTCATGTGTGCCTTATCCTGGTTCTGATCCCGCTGTGTGTCCCTTGTGCTGGTCCTTATCCCGTTATGTGTGCCCTGTCCTGGTCCTGATCCCATTATGTGTCCCTTATCCTGGTCCTGATCCCGTTATGTGTGCCCTGTGCTGCTCCTCACCCCGTCATGTGTGCCCTGTGCTGCTCCTGATCCCGTTATGTGTCCCTTATCCTGCTCCTCACCCCGTCATGTGTGCCCTAGCCCAGTCCTGATCCCGTCATGTGTCCCTTGCCCTGGTCCTGATCCCGTTATGTGTCCCTTGTCCCACTCCTGATCCCGTCATGTGTGCCCTGTCCCCTTTCTGATCCCGTCATGTGTCCCTTGTCCTGGTCTTCATCCATCCCCATATCCCTTGTCCCGCTCCTCATCCCATGTTGTGTCCCTATTCCCAGTCCTCATCCATCCCCATGCCACTTATCCTGGTCCTGATCCCTCTGCGTGTCCTTATCCCGTTCTGATCCCTCTGTGTGTCCCTTATCCCGTTCTGATCCCGTTCTGTGCCCCTTGTCCTGGTCCTCACCCCATTATGTGTCACTTATCCTGGTTCCTATCCCCTTATGTGTCCCTTATCCCAGTCCTCATCCTGTTATATGTCCCTTATCCCAGTCCTGATCCCGCTGCGTGTCCCTTGTCCTGGTCCCTGATCCTGTTATATGTCCCTTATCCCAGTCCTGATCCCGCTGCGTGTCCCTTGTCCTGGTCCCTGATCCTGTCATATGTCACTTATCCCAGTCCTGATCCCATTATGTGTCCCTTGTCCCAGTCCCCATCCACCCCCGGTTCCCTCATCCCAGACCCCATTTCCTTCCCCACACCCCATCCCTCCTTGCATCCCTCATTCTTCCCAACATCCCACATCCCACATCTCTCCCCAATCCCACATGTCTCCCCAATCCCACATGTCTCCCCAATCCCACACCCCTCCCCAATCCCACATCTCTCCCCAGTACCACATCTCTCCTGACATCCCACATCTCTCCCCAATCCCACATCTCTCCCCAATCCCACATCTCTCCCCAATCCCACACCCCTCCCCAATCCCACATCCCTCCCCAATCCCACATCCCTCCCCAATCCCACATCTCTCCCCAATCCCACATCCCTCCCCAATCCCACATCTCTCCCCAATCCCACATCTCTCCCCAATCCCACACCCCTCCCCAATCCCACATCTCTCCCCAATCCCACATCTCTCCCCAGTACCACATCTCTCCTGACATCCCACATCTCTCCCCAATCCCACATCTCTCCCCAATCCCACATCTCTCCCCAATCCCACATCTCTCCCCAATCCCACATCCCTCCCCAATCCCACATCCCTCCCCAATCCCACATCTCTCCCCAATCCCACATCTCTCCCCAATCCCACATCTCTCCCCAATCCCACATCTCTCCCCAATCCCACATCCCTCCCCAATCCCACATCCCTCCCCAATCCCACATCCCTCCCCAGTCCCACATCTCTCCCCAATCCCACACCCCTCCCCAATCCCACATCCCTCCCCAATCCCACATCCCTCCCCAATCCCACATCTCTCCCCAATCCCACATCCCTCCCCAATCCCACATCTCTCCCCAATCCCACATCTCTCCCCAATCCCACACCCCTCCCCAATCCCACATCTCTCCCCAATCCCACATCTCTCCCCAGTACCACATCTCTCCTGACATCCCACATCTCTCCCCAATCCCACATCTCTCCCCAATCCCACATCTCTCCCCAATCCCACATCTCTCCCCAATCCCACATCCCTCCCCAATCCCACATCCCTCCCCAATCCCACATCTCTCCCCAATCCCACATCCCTCCCCAATCCCACATACCCCATTCGGAGCCTCCCAGGCTCTCCCCACCATCCCCACCCCCTCCTGCCCCGGTTATCCCAGATTTTCCTGGCCACATCCCCATCCCAATCCTGGTTTTCCTGATCACATCCTCTCCTGACTTTCCCCATCACATCCCGATCCCGATTTTCCCCATCCCCTCCCAATCCCGGTTTTCCCAATCACATCCCCTCTCGTTTTTCCCCATCCCATTCCAATCCCGATTTTCCCAGTCACAGTCCCTCCCAAAACCGGTTTTCCTGGTCACATCCTGGGCTCGGTTTTCCCCATCCCCTCCCGATCCCGGTTTTCCAGGCCACATCCCCTCCCGATTTTCCCCATCCCGATCCCGGTTTTCCCAGCCCGATCCCCTCCCGATCCCGTTTTTCCCCATCCCATCCCCTCCCGATTTTAACCATCCCAATCCCGGTTTTCCCGGTTACATCCTGATCTCAGGTTTCCCCATCCCCTCCCGATCCCGGTTTTCCCGGCCACATCCCCTCCCGATTTTCCCCATCCCATCCCAATCCCGATTTTCCCCATCCCATCTTCTCCCGCTCCCGATTTTCCCCATCCCGATCCCGGTTTTCCCGGCCACATCCCCTCCCGATTTTCCTCATCCCATCCCAAATCCCGATTTTCCCCATCCCATCCCCTCCCGCTCCCGGTTTTCCCCATCCCATCCCAATCCCGATTTTCCCCATCCCATCCCCTCCCGCTCCCGGTTTTCCCGGGATTCCCTACCCGGGAATGTCATGAGCACGTCGCAGTTCTCGGTGGGCACCGTTTTCATCCAGGCCTTGTGGGACATGATGTAGCGCCCGGCCTGGAGCAGCCGCTTCCCGAAGAGTTTATCTGCGGCGGGGAGGGATCAGAATCCCCGGGAAGCGAATCCCAAAATCCCCCAGGAGCCCCGCGATGGCAGCGGGACACGTCCCCGGCTGTCCCCAACCCGGCCGTGGCACAGGTCACCGCGGTGCCACCGCCCTGGCATCGGATTTCTCCTGCGGCATCTCCCAAAAAAATCGGCCCCGACAGCTGCGGGGAGGAGCTGCCAGGGGCCGAATGTCGCCGGGGTGTCCCCTCGGAGCGTCCCCAAAGCCTCTCTCACCTCCTCCCGCTGCCCCTCCGAGGCATGGGAAACCG
Source organism: Oenanthe melanoleuca (assembly GCF_029582105.1). Lineage (NCBI taxonomy): Eukaryota > Metazoa > Chordata > Aves > Passeriformes > Muscicapidae > Oenanthe > Oenanthe melanoleuca. The sequence continues at coordinate 3,983,967 of NC_079361.1, read as the reverse complement.
CAGGAAAAAAAAGGGAATAGGGAAAAAAAAAATTAAAAAAAAAAAAAAAAAAAATTAAAAAAAAAAATCATCCGGTCTCCATGGAAACCCAGCGAGGCCCCGCGCCGCCGCACCGAGGTGGGATGGGGACATGGGGACAGTCCCCAAAGCGCCCCCCGAGAGGGTGGCACGCGTTGTCCCTGTCCCCGGTGGGGTGGGGACAAGGCGCATCCCAAAAAAAACCACCTGGGGATGGCAGGGAGAGAGGGATGGGGGTTCCCCGGTGGCGTGGGGACCCCGATTGTCGCTTCCCTGTCTCGGTGTCCCCTCCTGTCTCGGTGTCCCCTCCTGCCCCGGTGTCCCCTCCTCGGATGTCGCGCCTGCCCCAGGGCAGGGAAGGGCTCGGGGTGCCGGAACCGCCCGGGAAAACAGGAAATTCCAAAGCTGCTCGTGCCGGGCAATGCGCCCCAAATCTGCCGGAATCTCCGCTGGGACCCCCCAAAACCCGCCGGGCTCTGAAAGGCCGCGCTGTCCCCGAGCCGTGGGTGGCACTTGGGGACAGGGCCAGGCTGCCACCCGCGCTGTGGCACCGCTCCGGGGGGCTGGGGGCGCTGGGGGCGGGGATGGGGTGCCGGGGTGTTGGGGTGCCTGGGTAATGGGGTACCAGGGTGTTTGGGGTACCAGGGTGTCCGGGTATTGGGGTATTAGGGTGCTCGAGTGTCGGGGTGTCAGGGTTTTGGGGTGCCGGGGTGCTCAGGTGTTTGGGTGTCAGGGTGTTGGTGTGTTGGGGTGTCAGGGTGTTTGGGGTACCAGGGTGTCCGGGTATTGGGGTATTGGGGTGCTCGAGTGTTGGGGTGTCAGGGTTTTGGGGTGCCTGGGTAATGGGGTGCCGGGGTGTTTGGGGTACTGGGGTGTCAGGGTGCGGGGGTGTTGAGATTTAGGGGTGCTCAGGTGTTTGGGTGTCAGGGTGTTGGTGTGTTGGGGTGTTGGGGTGTCAGGGTGTTTGGGTTCCAGGGTGTCCGGGTATTGGGGTGCTCGAGTGTTGGGGTGTCAGAGTGTTTGGGGTGCTGGGGTATTGGGGTGTCAGAGTGTTTGGGGTACTGGGGTGCCAGGGTGCAGGGGTGTTGAGATTTAGGGGTGCTAGGGTGTTTGGGTGTCAGGGTGTTGGAGTGTTGGGGTGTCAGGGTTTTGGGGTGCTGGGGTGCTGGGGTAATGGGCTGTCCCGGTGTTTGGGGTGTTGGAGTGCCAGGGTGTTGGGACGTTGGGGTGCCAGGGTGTTTGGGTACTGGGGTAATGGGGTGCAGGGGTGTTGAGATTTAGGGGTGCTCAGGTGTTGGGGTGCTGGGGTAATGGGGTGCCAGGGTATTTGGGTACTGAGGTGCCAGGGCGCAGGGGTATTGGGGTGTCAGGGTGTGGGGGTGTTGAGGTTTAGGGGTGCTCGGGTGTTTAGGTGTCAGGGTGTTGGGGTGCTGGGGTGTCAGGGTGTTTGGGGTATTGGGCGCTCAGGTGTTGGTGTGCCAGGGTGCTGGGGTACTGGGGTAATGGGGTGTCCCGGTGTTTGGGGTGTTGGGGTCACAGCGTGTTGGGGTGTCAGGGTGTTTGGGTACTGGGGTAATAGGGTGCCAGGGAGCAGGGGTGCTGAGGTTTAGGGGTGCTAGGGTGTTGGGGTGCCAGGGTTTTGGGATGTTGGGGTGTCAGGGTGTTGGGGTGCTGGGTTATCAGGGTATGGGGTGCCAGGGTGCCCGGGTACTGGGTTTTGGGGTGCCTGGGTGCTGTAATGCCAGGGTGTCAGGGTGCTGAGGTGTTGGGGTGCAGGTTTATTGGGGTGCCTGGGTGTTGGGGTGCCCGGGTGCCAGAGTTTTTTAGGGTGCCAGTGTTTTTAGGGTGCCAATGTTTTAGGGGGCCATGGTTTAGGGTGCCAGCATTGGAGGGTGCCAGGGCACTGCGATATCAACCCAGCAGGGTGCCAGGCTATGTTTAAGGTGCCAGGCTATGTTTTCAGGGTGCCATTATTTTAGGGTGCTATTATTTCAGGGTGCCCTTATTTTCGGGTGCCCTTATTTTAGGGTGCCGTTATTTCAGGGTGCCATTATTTTAGGGTGCCGATATTTTAGGGTGCAGGTATTTTAGGGTGCCATTATTGCAGGGTGCCATAATTTTAGGGTGCATTGCTTTTACGGTGCCGTTATTTCAGGGTACCGGTATTTTAGGGTGTCGATATTTTAGGGTGCCATTATTTCAGGGTGCCGATATTTCAGGGTGCCGGTATTTTAGGGTGCAGGTATTTTAGGATGTTATTATTTTAGGGTGCCGATATTTTAGGGTGCCATTATTTCAGGGTGCCGATATTTTAGGGTGCCATTATTTCGGCGTGCCGTTATTTTAGGATGCTGGTATTTTAGGGTGCATTGCTTTTAGGGGGCCGTTATTTCAGGGTGCCATTATTTTAGGTTGCTGATATTTTAGGGTGCCGGTATTTTAGGGTGCCGGTATTTCAGGGTGCCATTATTTTAGGGTGCCATTATTTTAGGGTGCCATTATTTCAGGACGCCGATATTTTAGGTTGCTGATATTTTAGGGTGCCGTTATTTTAGGGTGCCATTATTTTAGGTCGCTGGTATTTTAGGGTGCCGGTATTTCAGGGTGCCATTATTTTAGGGTGCCATTATTTCAGGGTGCCATTATTTTAGGGTGCCGGTATTTTAGGGTGCCATTATTTTAGGGTGCCATTATTTCAGGGTGCCGGTATTTTAGGTTGCTGATATTTTAGGGTGCCGTTATTTTAGGGTGCCATTATTTTAGGGTGCCGATATTTTAGGGTGCCATTATTTTAGGGTACCATTATTTCAGGGTGCCATTATTTTAGGTTGCCGGTATTTTAGGGTGCCGATATTTAAGGGTGCCGTTATTTTAGGGTGCCGATATTTCAGGGTGCCGGTATTTTAGGGTGCCGGTATTTTAGGATGTTATTATTATAGGGTGCCGATATTTTAGGGTGCCATTATTTCGGCGTGCCGTTATTTTAGGATGCTGGTATTTTAGGGTGCATTGCTTTTAGGGTGCCGTTATTTCAGGGTGCCATTATTTTAGGGTGCCGGTATTTTAGGGTGCCGATATTTTAGGGTGCAGGTATTTTAGGGTGCCATTATTTTGGGGTGTAATTATTTTAGGGTGCCATTATTTTAGGGTGCTGGTGTTTCAGGGTGCCATTATTTCAGGGTACCGATATTTTAGGGTGCCGATATTTTAGGGTGCCCTTATTTCAGGGTTCCATTATTTTAGGGTGCCGATATTTTAGGGTGCCATTATTTCAGGGTTCCATTATTTTAGGGTGCCGATATTTAGGGTGCCATTATTTTGGGGTTCCGTTATTTTAGGGTGCCGATATTTTAGGGTGCCATTATTTCAGGGTGCCGATATTTTAGGGTTCCATTATTTTAGGGTGCCGATATTTTAGGGTGCCATTATTTTAGGGTGCCGTTATTTTAGGTTGCTGATATTTTAGGGTGCCGTTATTTCAGGCTGCCGATATTTTAGGTTGCTGATATTTTAGGGTGCCGTTATTTTAGGGTGCCATTATTTTGGGGTACCATTATTTCAGGGTGCCATTATTTCAGGGTGCCATTATTTCAGGGTGCCATTATTTTAGGTTGCCGTTATTTTAGGTTGCTGGTATTTTAGGGTGCCGATATTTCAGGGTGGCATTATTTTAGGGTGCCATTATTTTAGGGTGTCGTTTTTTTAGGGTGCCATTATTTTAGGTTGCCGATATTTTAGGGTGCAAGTATTTTAGGCTGCCATTATTTTGGGGTGTAATTATTTTAGGGTGCCATTATTTTAGGGTGCTGGTATTTCAGGGTACCATTATTTCAGGGTACCGATATTTTAGGGTGCCGGTATTTCAGGGTGCCGGTCTTTCAGGGTGCCGTTATTTTAGGGTGCCGGTATTTCAGGGTGCCGTTTTTTTAGGGTGCCATTATTTTAGGTTACCGATATTTTAGCGTGCTGATATTTTAGGGTGCCATTATTTCAGGGTACCGATATTTTATGGTGCCGATATTTCAGGGTGCCGTATTTCAGGGTGCCGGTATTTTAGGTTGCTGATATTTTAGGGTGCCGATATTTTAGGGTACCATTATTTCAGGGTGCCGATATTTTAGGTTTCCGGTATTTCAGGGTTCCGTTATTTTAGGGTGCCGGTATTTTAGGGTGCCGGTATTTCAGGGTTCCGTTATTTTAGGGTGCCGGTATTTTAGGGTGCCATTACTATAGGGTGCCATTATTTCAGGGTGCCATTATTTTAGGGTCCCATTATTTCAGGGTGCAGGTATTTTAGGGTGCAGTTATTTTAGGGTGCCCTTATTTTAGGGTGCCATTATTTTGGGGTGCCATTATTTCAGGGTGCCGGTATTTTAGGTTGCCGATATTTTAGGGTGCCGATATTTTAGGGTGCCGGTATTTCAGGGTTCCGTTATTTTAGGGTGCCATTATTACAGGGTACCATTATTTCAGGGTGCCGGTATTTTAGGGTGCCGATATTTTAGGGTGCCGATATTTTAGGGTGCCATTATTTCAGGGTTCCATTATTTTAGGGTGCCGATATTTTAGGGTGCCATTATTTCAGGGTTCCGTTATTTTATGGTGCCGATATTTTAGGGTGCCGGTATTTCAGGGTTCCGTTATTTTAGGGTGCCGATATTTTAGGGCGCCGCCGGCCGTGGCGGTGCCACCCTGCCCCGCAGCCGGGTGACACTGAGCTCACCCAACCCGCATTATTCATGTCCCGCCCGCATCGGTGCCACCCCGCGCGGGGACAGCGACACGCGCGACACTGCCACGCGTGTAGGGGGGGGTACAGATCCAGCGACAAAAGGGGATTTTCCCACCCAAGGTCACGGAAAACCCCGACACCCCCACGCCGCGCTGTCCCCTCCCGAGTGCCACCAGCGGGGTGGCACTGGGGGGGCTGTGTCACCCCACGCGTGTCCCCGCGTGTCCCCGGCGCTGTGGCTCACCTTGGCTCCCGGGCTAAGGTCACCGCGTGGTGGGGACACCGCCACTGCCCGGGGGTGTCCCCAGGGCCGGCTTGGGGACACGAAGTGGGTCACCCGCAGGCAGGAGCGGCCACCAGGCCTTGTCGCCACCCCCCCCTCCCAGTCAGGGGATGTCACCTGGCCCGGCGCCACGCGGGGGAGGGGACCCCAAGGCCGGCGTGGGGACAGCGACACAAAGGCTGCGAGCTGCGCCACCCCCCTGTCGCGATAGGGGGGGCCTGGAATGGGTGGGGGGGGGTGTGAGGGGTTAAAAAGGCCTTGGTGGCTTTGGGGTGACACCGGCGGGTGTCACACGGATCCCATCCCGGGGAGAGATGTTCGGGATGAGGAGGGGGCGACACAAAATCAGACCCCCCCCCCAAAAAAAAACGAAGCGGGACCCGCACGGAAGAGGCGGGGGATGGGTCCGGAGCTGTCCCGGTACCGGGGGATGCTCCGAGCTCCACCAGCCCCAAAAACAGCCCCAGAACCGCTGATCCCGGTGGTGATCCCGGTGATCCGCATCCGCAGCGAGCCGCATCCCGGCCCCCCCTCACAACACTGCCGGTAACCCCCCCGAAATCCTCCGCCGCTTCCCGCAATCCCCTCCGGTTCCTCCCGCTCCTCCCGGTTCCTCCCGGTCCTTTCCGTTTCTCCCGGTTCCTCCCGGTCCCTTCCGTTTCTCTCGGTTTCTCCCGGCTCCTCCCGGTCCCCCCCGGTTCCTCCCGGTTTTCCCAGGCTCTCCCCGTTTCTCCCGGTTCTCCCGTACCCAGCACTCCGGTGGGAGCCGCCGGTTCCGCTCTCTCCTCCGCGGCCGGGCCCCGCCGGTTCCGCTCAGCCTCCGGCGGTTCGGGCATGGCTGGGGGCACGGCGGGCACCGGGGCATGAGGCCGCCGGTGCCACCACCGGGAGCCGCCGCCGGTGCCACCAGGGCCGGTGGCGGCTCGGGAGGAGGGACAAAGGCGGCGGCGGAGCGGAGCCCGCAGCTCCCGGCCCCCCCTTTAACGCTCTGGTTGGCCACGCGTGTCCGGCCGCGCCCCGTTCCACGCTGGGGGGGGGGGGGGGGGTCCTGGCAATAGTGGGGGGGGGGTCCCAGTTCTGCCCCACGGTGTCCCCAGTGTCCCCTCCCCCTATATCTGCCCCCCATCCCCCACATCTTGTTTTGACGGCGTTGTCCCCAAGTGTCCCCTCCCGTCCGCGGTAACCCGAACCCTCGTGACATTTTGGGTGACCCCCCTCCCCCCCTTCGCTTCGTTCCCCTCCCCCTCATTTTAGGGGGATCCCCTGCAGCCCCCCCAAAATAATCCCGGAGGGTCCTGGTTGGCCTGGGCTGTCCCGCCCATCCCCCACCTCGGGAATTTGGGAATTGGGGTGGGGGGCGCGGTGCTGCCCCACCCCCATCCCCCACCTCCCCCCGCGGTTATTTTGGGGTGGGGGCTGGGTGCCAGCTCGGCTCGTTGGTGCCACCACGAGATGTCCCCGCTGTTGTCACCGCGGCTGGAGACAGGGGACAGCTGGGGGGGACAGGCCCGGGAGTTCGGGCTGGTTTTGGGGTGGGGGCGCAGGAAAAATTTGGCGCAGGGTGGGGGGGGGGCAGGGCTGAGAATTCCAGGATTGTGGAGCCATCGGGAAAATCCCAAATTCTGTCCCTGGTGGGGAATGGGGGCTGGGGGCACGGATTCCCAGTCTGTCCCAGTCTGTCCCTGTGGGATTCTCAGGCCATCCCAGTCTGTCCCAGTGTATCCCAGTCTGTCCCTTCCATGGATTCCAAATCCATCCCAGTCTGTCCCAGTCTGTGTCCCAGCTAACACTTCCCAGTCTATCCCAGTCCATCCCAGTCCATCCCGGTCCGTCCCAGTGTATTCCAGTCTGTTCCAATGTATCCCAGTCTGTCCCTGCCAGGTATTCCCAGTCTGTCCCAGTCTGTCCCAGTCTGTCCCAGTCTGTATGGGCTGGGAACAGGAAGGGATGTGGGATAAAGACGAGGAATGGGAGCAGGATGGGATGAGGATGAGGATGATGAGGATGAAGAGCAGGACGCAGGACAGCCAGGGCGAGCAGCGGCTGGAAGGGAGGGAGCGAGAGGGGCGAGCTGCAGCCCGGTGGCCCCGCGGGGTGCGGGACGAGCCCGGGGGGCGCGGGCGGAGGGACCCCGAGGGGACACGCGGGGACCCCCGTGTCTGTACGGATTCACCAGGGCGCCGCCATGTTTGTGTGTTAACCAATCAGAACCCGCGTTTCACCCCTAGCCCCGCCCCTCGATGTGTATTGACCAATAGGATGCGTTGATGGGCGGAAGCGCTGGGGAAAGGGCGCGGCCATTGTTACGGATTGACCAATCAGAGGTGCGGGTTCGGTGTGGCCACGCCCCCTCCGTGGGTACCGACCAATGGCGTGCGGCGGTGGGCGGGGCCAGGAGGGCGCGCGGTGATGGCGCTGAGCGGGGTCGTGAGGGCGGCGCGGGGCAGGTGACGGGGCCGGGGGACACGGGGGGACATTGGGGGACACGGGGGGACACAGGGACACGGGGGGACACGGGGGGACAGGGGGGACATGGCGGGACAGGGGGACATGGGGGGACATGGGGACATGGGGGACACGGGGGGACACGGGGGGACAGGGGGGCACGGGGGGCACAGGGACACGGGGGGGACATGGGGGACACGGGGGGCATGGGGGGACATGAGGGACATGGGGGGACAGGGTCTCACCGGGGGAAGGGTCTCACCTGGGGAAGGGTCTCACCTGGGGAGGGTCTCACCTGGGGAGGGTCTCACCTGGGGAAGGGTCTCTCCCCCTCTGTGCCCAGAACGACCCCGACCCTCCCCTCCCTTCCCCTCCCGCAGGTGGGCGCGTCCCCTGAGCTGCGCGGTGACACCTGCGGGGACAGGTGACGTCAGAGGTGCCACAGGTGTCAGAGTTTACACGGGTCACACGGGTGTCAGAGGTCACACGGGTCACACAGGTGTCACAGGTGTCAGAGGTCATACAGGTCACACAGGTGACAGAGGTGTCAGAGGTTACACAGGTGCCCCAGGTGTTCCAGGTGTCAGAGGTCACACAGGTGTCCTAGGTGACAGAGGTGTCGCAGGTGTCCCAGGTGACACAGGTGACAGAGGTCACACAGGTGTGCGAGGTCACACAGGTGTCCCAGGTATTCCAGATGACAGAGGTGTCTCAGGGGGCCCAGGTGCCCCAGGTCACACAGGTGACAAAGGTCACACAGGTGCCCCAGGTGTTGCCCCAGGTGACAGATGTGCCCCAGGTCACACAGGTGCCCCAGTTGTCCCAGGTACCCCAGGAGACAGAGGTCACACAGGTGGCACAGGTGTCAGAGGTCACACAGGAGACAGAGGTCACACAGATGATACAGGTGACAGAGGTCACACAGATGACACAGGTGACAGAGATGTCAGAGGTCACACAGGTGCCCCAGGTGACAGAGGTGCCCCAGGTGACAGATGTGCTCCAGGTGCCCCAGGTCACACAGGTGCCCCAGGTGACACAGGTGACAGATGTGCCCCAGGTGACACAGGTGACAGATGTCACACAGGTTCCCCAGGTGCCGCCCCAGGTGACAGAGGTGCCCCAGGTCACACAGGTGTCAGAGGTCACACAGGTGTCAGAGGTCACACAGGTGCCCCAGGTATTGCCCCAGATGACAGAGGTTGCCCAGGTCACACAAGTGACACAGGTGACAGAGGTCACACAGGTCACACAGGTGCCCCAGGTCACACAGGTGACAGATGTGCCCCAGGTGCCCCAGGTCACACAGGTGCCCCAGCTGTCGCCCCAGGCGCCACCCCAGGTGTCCCAGGTGCCACCCCAGGTGCCACCCCAGGTGCCACCATCTTCGCGCTGTCGTCGGCGCCGGGGCGCTGCGGCGTGGCCGTGATCCGGGCCAGCGGCCCCGGCAGCTTCGGGGCGCTGCAGAGCCTGGCGGGGACCCCCGGGGTGCCCCCCCCGAGGGTCCTGGCCCTGCGCAGCATCCGGGACCCCCGCACCGGAGAGACCCTGGACAGGGGGCTGGTGGTCTGGTTCCCAGGTGGGGGAAAAATGGGGTTTTGGGGAGGGGAAATTGGGGTTTGGGGGGGGGAAATTGGGGTTTGGGGGGGGAAATTTGGGGTTTAGGGGGGAAATTGGGGGTTGGGGGTGGGAAATTGGGGTTTGGGGGGGGGAAATTGGGGTTTGGGGAGGGGAAATTTGGGGTTTGGGGGACGAAATTGGGGGTTGGGGGACGAAATTGGGGGTTGGGGGTGGGAAATTGGGGTTTGGGGGGGGGAAATTTGGGATTTGGGGGGGAAATTGGGGTTTGGGAGGGGGGAAATTGGGGTTGGGGGGTGAAAAATGGGGTTTGGGGGCAAATTGGGGGTTGTGGGTGGGAAATTGGGGGTTTGGGGGGATGGATTTGGGGGGGAGAAAATGGGGTTTGGGGGGGTCTGGGTTCAGGGGTCCTTCGTGGTCTGGTTCCCAGGTGGGGAGATTTGGGGTTTGAGGGGGGAAAAGTTGCGGTTTGGGGGGGGGGAAATTTGGGTTTGGGGGAATGGATTTGGGGTTTGGTGGGGAAAAATTTGGGGTTTTGGGGGGGGAAAATGGGGTTTGGGGGGATGGATTTGGGGTTTGGGGTGTTAAAAATGGGGTTTGGGGGGGAAAAATTGGGGTTTGGGGGGATGGATTTGGGGTTTGAGGGGGGAAAAGTTGGGGTTTGGGGGGGGAAAACGGGGTTTGGGGGGTCTGGGTTCAGGGGTCCATGGTGATCTGGTTCCCAGGTGGGGAGATTTGGGGTTTGGGGGGGAAAAATTGGGGGTTTTGGGGGGAGAAATTGGAGTTTGGGGGGGGGAAATTGGAGTTTGGGGGTGGGAAATTGGGGTTTGGGGGGGGAAAATGGGGTTTGGGGGGGAGAAATTGGGGTTTGGGGAGGGAAAATTGGAGTTTGGGGGGATGGATTTGGGGTTTGAGGGGGGAAAAGTTGGGGTTTGGGGGGGTAAAAATAGGGTTTGGGGGGAAATTGGGGGTTGGGGGTGGGAAATTGGGGTTTGGGGGGGGAAAAGTTTGGGGTTTGGGGGGGGAAATGGGGTTTGGGGGGAAATTGGGGTTTGGGGCGGACAGATTTAGGTTTGGGGGGGACAAATTTGGGTTTTGGGGTGACAAACTTTGGGTTTGGGGGGCACAAATTGGGGTTTGGGAGGACAAATTTCGGGGTTTGGAGGGTCTGGGTGATGAGTTGGGGGGTGCTCAGTGCCCCCTGGGGGTTTGGGGGGCACAAATTTGGGTTTTGGGGTGACAAATTTTGGGTTTGGGGGGCACAAATTGGGGTTTGGGGGGACAAATTTGGGTTTGGGGTTCACAGTTTTGGGGTTTGGGGGGGGTCTGGGTGATGAATTGGGGGTCTCAGTGCCCCGTGGGGGTTTGGGGGGCACTGGCACAGCCCCCATTTGGGATCGGGGTGTCCCCAGACGCCGTTTTGGGGGTGCCAGGGCGGGGAGGGGATTTCGGGGTGCCCACCCCCCCCTGTGCCCCCCAGGACCCCACAGCTTCACCGGGGAGGATTGTGCTGAGCTGCACGTGCACGGGGGGCCCGCCGTGGTCAGCGGGGTGCTGGGGGCGCTGGGTGAGCTCCTGGTCACCCCAAAATGTCCCTTTTCAATCGTATCCTGATCCTTCCCCACCCCAAACTTCCCTTTTTTCCTCCTTTCCCCTTTGTGTTTTCCCATTTGGGATCCTGAGGGTTCTGGCCGATCCTTCCCCATCCCATTTCCCCTTTTCCCTTTCCCCCATCCCGTTTCCACCCCGATAATCCCCTCACTCCCTCCCTCCCTCCCCACCCCATTTCCCTCGGGATCCCCCCATTTCCCCATTCCCCAGGATTCCCCCATACCCAGGATCCCCCCATTCCCCCATTCCCCCATTATCCCCCCATTCCCCCGGGATCCCCCCATTCCCAGGATTCCCCATTCCCAGGATCCCCCCATTCCCCGCGGGATCCCCCCATTCCCCCATTTCCCTGGGATTCCTCCATCCCCCCATTCCCAGGATTCCCCCCATTCCCCCATTCCCCAGGATCCCCCCATTTCCTGCGGGATCCCCCCATTCCCCCGGGATTCCTCCATCCCCCCATTCCCAGGATGCCCCCATTCCCCGGGATCCCCATTCCCCGGGATCCCCTCATTCCCCCATTCCCACATTTCCCCAGGATTCCCCCATTTCCCGGGACCCCCCCCATTCCCCCATTTCTCAGGATCCCCCCCATTCCCCGGGATCCCCCCATTCCTCCATCCCCCATTCCCCAGGATTCCCCAATTCCCCAGGATCCCCCCATTCCCCAGGATCCCCCCATTTCCCCGGGATCCCCCCATTCCCCAATTCCCCCATTTCCCCTGGGATTCCCCCATTTCCCCGGGATCCCCCATCCCCAGGATCCCCCATTCCCAGGGATCCCCCCATTCCCCCATTCCCCAGGATCCCCCCATTCCCGGGGACCCCCCAGGACCCCCCATCCCATCCCACCCTCTCCCCCAGGCCGTTTGCCCGGGCTCCGTCCGGCCGAGCCGGGCGAGTTCTCCCTCCGTGCGTTCCGCCGGGGCAAGCTGGACCTGACGGCGGCCGAGGGGCTGCGGGACCTGCTGGGGGCGGAGACGGAGGCGCAGCGGCGCCAGGCCCTGCGGCAGCTGCGGGGCGAGCTGGGCCAGCTCTACGGCGCCTGGAGCCGCGTCCTCACGCAGGTGGGGCTGCCGGGCCTGGGCGTGGCTACCAAAGCCTGAGCCTGGCTACCGAACCGTGCTCGTGGCTACCAAAGCCAGAGTGTGGCTACCAAAGCCTGGGCGTGGCTACTGAACCGTGCTCGTGGTTACCAAACTCTCCCGTGGCTACCGAGCCCTCCCGTGGCCACCAAATCCTGCTCGTGGCTACCAAACCCTCTGTGGCCACCAAAACCTGCTTGTGGCTACCAAACTCTGCTGGTGGCTACCAAACCCTGCTCATTGCTACCAAACCTTCCCGTGGCCACCAAACCTTCCCCTGGCCACCAGACTCTGCTTGTGGCTACCAAAGCCTGCTCATGGCTACTGAACACTGTTCATTGCTACCAAACCCTCTGTGGCCACCAAAACTTGCTTGTGGTTACCAAGCACTGCTCATGGCTACTGAACCGTGCTCGTGGCTGCCAAACCCTCCTGTGGCCACCAAACTCTGCTCGTGGCTACCAAACCCTGACCCAAGTGGGGCTCCCTACAGGGCTGCCAAAGCCTGAGCGTGGCTACCAAACGCTGCTTGTGGCTACTAAACCCTCCCGTGGCCACCAAATTCTGCTCGTGGCTACCAAAGCCTGCTCGTGGCTACTGAACCATGCTCGTGGTTGCCAAACTCTCCCGTGGCTACCAAACTCTGCTCGTGGCTACCAAACTCTGCTCGTGGCTACCGAACCCTGACCCAAGTGGGGCTCCCTGCAGGGCTGCCAAAGCCTGAGCGTGGCTACCGAACCATGCTCGTGGCTACCAAACCCTCCCGTGGTCACCAAACGCTGCCTGTGGCCACCAAAGCTTGCTCATATCCTGCTCATGGCCAGCAAAGCCAGCTGGTGGCTACCAAACGCTGCTCGTGGCTACCAAAGCTTGCTCATGGTTGCCAAACCCTGCTGGTGGCCAGCAGCCTGGGCTGTCCCCATGTCTCTGCAGTGTCCCTTTAGTGTCACAGTGTCCCCGCAGTGTCACAGTGTCCACATGTGTCCCCGTGTGTCACTGTGTCCCTGTGTCCCCGCAGTGTCCCCTCAGTGTCCCTGTGTCCCTGTGTCCCCGTGTGTCCCTGTGTCACTGTGTCCCTGTGTCCCCGCAGTGTCCCCTCAGTGTCCCTGTGTCCCCTCAGTGTCCCTGTGTCCCCTCAGTGTCCCTGTGTCCCTGTGTCCCTGTGTCCCCCTGCAGGCGCTGGCGCACATCGAGGCGTTCATCGACTTCAGCGAGGATGACGGTGTGGGGGAGCAGGTGCTGTCCCAAGGTGAGAGCGGGACACCTGTGTCACCTGTGTCACCTCAGAGTGTCACACCTGTGTGTCACACCTGTGCCACCTGTGTATCACCTGTGTCACCTCCCGTCAGTGTCACCTGTGTCACCTCAGTGTCACCTGAGTGTCACCTGTGTCACCTCAGTGCCACCTGTGTGTCACCTCAGTGTCACCTGTGTCACCTGTGTCACCTGAGTGTCACCTGTGTCACCTCTGTGTCCCCTCAGTGTCACAGCTGTGTCCCCTCTCCAGTGTTTTATTCCCGTATTTGGGGTCAGGACGTGGGGTCACTCCCCGTGTTCTATTCCCAAATTTGGGATCAGGACAGGGGCTCTGTGAGTGTTCTCCCAAATTTGGGATCGGGACAGGGTCTCTGTGGGTATTTTCCTGTATTTGGGATCGGGACAGGGGTCTCTGTGAGTATTCTCCCAAATTTGGGATCAGGACAGAGGGTCTCTCCAGGCATTTCCCCAAATTTGGGATCAGGACAGGGTCTCTGTGGGTATTTTCCTGTATTTGGGATCAGGACAGGTGTCTGTATTTGGGATCAGGACAAGGGTCTCTGTGGGTATTCTCCCAAACTCGGGCCCTGCTCAGGGTCTCTCGGGTGTCTCCCAAATTTGGGATCAGGACAGGCTCTCTCTGGTATCTCCCAAACTCGTGCCCTGCTCAGGCTCTCTCCGGGTATTTCCCCAAATTCGGGATCTGGTCAGGGCTCTCTCCGGGTATTTTCCCGTATTTGGGATCGGGACAGGGGTCTCTGTGGGTATTTTCCCGTATTTGGGGTCGGGACAGGGGTCTGTATTTGGGATCAGGACAGGGGTCTGTATTTAGGATCGGGACAGGGGTCTCTCCGGGTATTTTCCCGTATTTGGGATCAGGACAGGGGTCTGTATTTGGGATCAGGACAGGGTCTGTATTTGGGATCAGGACAGGGGTCTGTATTTAGGATCGGGACAGGTGTCTGTATTTGGGATCAGGACAGGGGTCTGTATTTGGGATCGGGACAGGGTCTCTCCGGGTATTGTCCCGTATTTGGGATCAGGACAGGGTCTCTGTGGGTATTTCCCACCTCTTTCCCACCCGCAGTGTCGGGCTCGGTGCGGGCTCTGGAGCGGGAGATCCACAGGGGGTCTGTGGGATCAGGACAGGGGTCTGTATTTGGGATCGGGACAGGGGTCTGTATTTGGGATTGGGACAGGGATGTGTATTTGGGATCGGGACAGGGGTCTCTGTGGGTATTTTTCCCGTATTTGGGATCGGGTCAGGGTCTCTCCGGGTATTTTCCCGTATTTGGGATCAGGACAGGTGTCTGTATTTGGGATCGGGACAGGGGTCTGTATTTGGGATCTGCTCAGGCTCTCCCGGGTATTTTCCCGTATTTGGGATCGGGTCAGGGCTCTCTCCGGGTATTTTCCCGTATTTGGGATCGGGACAGGGGTCTCTGTGGGTATTTCCCACCCGCAGTGTCGGGCTCGGTGCGGGCTCTGGAGCGGGAGATCCGCGCCCACCTGCGGGACGGGCGGCGCGGGGAGCGGCTGCGGGCGGGGGTGCGCGCCGTCATCGCCGGGCCCCCCAACGCGGGCAAGAGCAGCCTGTTCAACCTGCTGTGTGAGTGCGGGGCACCCCAAAACCTTCCACCGGGCACCCGTGGGTGGGGAAGGGACGGGGTGATTCCCAAAATTCACAGGGAGCCGTTCCCAGGGCACCCGTGGGTGGGGATGATTCCCAAAATCCCCCAGGGAGTCGTTCCCGGTGTCCTCAGGGCACCCATGGGTGGGATAATTCCTAAAATCCACAGGGAACTGTTCCCGGTGTCCCCAGGGCAACCATGGGTGGGGAAGGGAGGGGATGATTCCCAAAATTAACAGGGAAATGTTCCCGGTGTCCCCAGGGCACTGTGTCACCCATGGGTGGGGAAGGGAGGGGATAATTCCCAAAATCCCGCCGGAGCCCTTGCCGGTATCCCCAGGGCACCCATGGGTGGGGATGATTCCCAAAATCCCCCAGGGAACTGTTCCCGGTGTCACCAGGGCACCCGTGGGTGGGATAATTCCCAAAATCCACAGGGAGTCATCCCCGGTGTCACCACGGCACCCATGGGTGGGGATAATTCCCAAAATCCCGCGGGAGCTGTTCCCGGTGTCACCAGGGCACTGTGACACCCGTGGGTGGGGACTGGTGTGGAGGGATTTGGATAATTCCCAAAATTCACAGGGAGTCATTCCCGGTGTCACCAGGGCACCCATGGGTGGGAATGATTCCTAAAATTCACAGGGAACTGTCCCCGGTATCCCCAGGGCACCCATGGGTGGGGATGATTCCCAAAATCCCCCAGGGAGTCGTTCCCGGTGTCACCAGGGCACTGTGTCACCCATGGGTGGGGATAATTTCCTAAAATTCACAGGGAACTGTTCCCGGTGTCCCCAGGGCACCCATAGGTGGGGATGATTCCCAAAATTCACAGGGAGCCATTCCCGGTGTCACCAGGGCACTGTGTCACCCATGGGTGGGGGGGACTGGGACAATCCCTCGCTGTCCCCAGGGCTCTGTGTCACCCGTGGGTGCCCGACCCCCGGGGTGTCCCTCGCTGTCCCCAGGGCTCTGTGCCACCCATGGGTGTCCCTCGCTGTCCCCAGGCCGCCGCCCGGCCGCCATCGTGTCCCCCCTGGCGGGCACCACGCGGGACGTGCTGGAGGTGCCGCTGGACATCGGGGGGTTCCCGCTGCTGCTCAGCGACACCGCGGGGCTGCGGGCGGCCAGAGACCCCCTGGAGCGGGAGGGGGTGACCCGGGCCCGGGACCGGTGAGGGCGGGGGGTTCGGGGGGGTTTGGGGAGGTTTTTTGGGGTGTTTCGGGGGGTTTTAGGGGTGTCCCCACTGACCCAAAGGTGACACTGCCACGTTGTCCCCAGGCTGTGCTAGGCTGACCTGGGAGGTTCTGGGGGGTTTGGAGGTGGTTTTGGGGGGATTTTGGGGTTTTAAGGGTGGTTTTAGGGGTGGTTTGGGGGATTTTGGGGGGGTTTTGGGGGGGTTTTGGGGTGTCCCCACTGACCCAAAGGTGACACTGCCACGTTGTCCCCAGGCTGACCTGGCTGACCTGGGAGTTTTTGAGGTGGTTTTGGGGGGATTCTGGGGTTTTAGGGTTGGTTTGGGGGGGGATTTTGGGGTTTTAAGGGTGGTTTTGGGGGTTTTGGGGTGGTTTTTGGGGTGTCCCCACTGACCCAAATGTGACATTGCCACCTTGTCCCCAGGCTGACCTGAGAGGTTTTGGGGGTTTGGGGGTTTTTGGGGGGTTTTTGGGGTGTCCCCGCTGACCCAAAGAGTGACACTGCCACCTTGTCCCCAGGCTGACCTGGGAGGTTTTGGGGGGTTTGGAGGTAGTTTTGGGGAGATTTTGGGGTTTTAGGGTTGTTTGGGGGGGATTTTGGGGTTTTAAGGGTGGTTTGGGGGATTTTGGGGTGGTTTTGGGGGGTTTTGGGGTGTCCCCACTGACCCAAAAAGTGACATTGCCACCTTGTCCCCAGGCTGACCTGGAGGGTCCTGGGAGGTTTCAGGGGGTTTCGAGGTGGTTTTGGGGATTTTGGGGTGGTTTGGGGGGATTTTGGGGTTTTAGGGGTGGTTTGAGGGGGATTTTGGGGTGGTTTTGGGTGTTTTGGGGGGTTTTTGGGGTGTCCTCACTGACCCAAAAAGTGACATTGCCACATTGTCCCTAGGCTGACCTGGGAGGTTTTTGGGGGTTTGGAGGTGGCTTTGGGGGGGTTTTGGGGGGTTTTGGGGGTTTTGGGGGGTTTGGGGGTGTCCCCACTGACCCAAAGGTGACACTGCCACCTTGTCCCCAGGCTGACCTGGAGGGTCCTGGGAGGTTTCGGGGGGTTTGGGGGGTTTTAGGGTTGGTTTTGGGGGCATTTTGGGGTTTTAGGGGTGGTTTGGGGGGGGATTTTGGGGTTTTAAGGGTGGTTTGGGGGGTTTTGGGGTGGTTTTTGGGGTGTCCCCGCTGACCCAAAGAGTGACACTGCCACCTTGTCCCCAGGCTGACCTGGGAGGTTTTGGGGGGTTTGGAGGTGGTTTTGGGGGGATTTTGGGGTTTTAAGGGTGGTTTTGGGGGGTTTTGGGGGGGTTCGGGGTTTTTTTGGGGGTTTTGGGGGGGTTCGGGGGATTTTGGGGGGGTTTTGGGGGTGTCCCCACTGAGCCAAAGGTGACACTGCCACGTTGTCCCCAGGCTGACCTGGAGGGTCCTGGGAGGTTTCGGGGGGTTTGGGGGGTTTTAGGGGTGGCTTAGGGGGGATTTTGGGGTTTTAGGGGTGATTTTGGGGGGAGTTCGGGGGGTTTTTGGGGTGTCCCCACTGACCCAAAAGTGACATTGCCACCTTGTCCCCAGGCTGACCTGGAGGGTCCTGGGAGGTTTGGAGGTGGTTTTGGGGGGATTTTGGGGTTTTAGGGGTGGTTTTGGGGGGATTTTGGGGTTTTAGGGGTGGTTTTGGGGAGGTTTTGTGGTGGTTTTGGGGGGATTTTGGGGTTTTAGGGGTGGTTTGGTGGTGATTTCAGGGGTGTGCCACAGCTCAGACCCAAAGATGACACCCCCACCTTGTCCCCAAGCTGTGCCAGGCTGACCTGGTGCATGAGCCTGGAGGATCCTGGGAGGTTTTTGGGGAGCTTTGGGGTGGTTTTGGGGTGGTTTTTTTGGGGTGTCCCCCACATCTCAGCCCAAAGGTGACACCACCTCGCTGTCCCCAGGCTGTGCCAGGCTGACCTGGTGCTGGCAGTGCTCGATGCCACCTCGGTGTCACCCATGCCGGTGGCCCTGGGGGCTGTGCTTGCCCTGGGGCGGTTTTGGGGTTTTTGGGATGGTTTTGGGGTGGTTTTTTGGGGTATCTCCACATCTCGTCCCAAAGGTGATGACACCTCGCTGTCCCCAGGCTGTGCCAGGCTGACCTGGTGCATGAGCCTGGAGGATCCTGGGAGGTTTTGGGGAGCTTTGGGGAGGTTTTTTGGGGAGCTTTGGGGTGGTTTTAGGGTGGTTTTGGGATGGTTTTGGGATGGTTTTGGGGAGCTTTGGGCTGGTTTTTTGGCCATGTCCCCACATCTCAGCCCAAAGGTGACACCCCCACCTTGTCCCCAGGCTGTGCCAGGCTGACCTGGTGCTGGCAGTGCTCGATGCCACCTCGGTGTCGCCCACCCCGGGGGCCCTGGGGGCTGTGTTTGCTCTGGGGCGGTTTTGGGGGGATTTTGGGCTGGTTTGGGGTGGTTTTTTGGGGTGTCCCCCACATCTCAGCCCAAAGGTGACACCCCCACCTTGTCCCCAGGCTGTGCCAGGCTGACCTGGTGCTGGCAGTGCTCGATGCCACCTCGGTGTCGCCCACCCCGGGGGCCCTGGGCGCCGCCCTGGCCGCGCTGGCGCCGCCCCCCGGCACCCCCTGCGTGCTGGTGCTCAACAAGGCCGACCTGCTGGGGGGGGGGCGGGCCGTGTCCCCCCGTGCCACCCGCGCCCGGGGCCACCCTGTCACCCTCCTGTCCTGCAAGACGGGCGAGGGGCTGGGGGCGCTGCTGGAGCTGCTGGAGCAGCAGCTGGCGCAGCTGTGAGTCCTGGGGGGGGGTCCCAAAATCCTCCTGCTGGGGTTTGGGGTGCTCTGGGCTGCCTGGTTTCCTCCTGTGGTTCCTGTCCCTGTTCCCGTTCCCATCCCTAATCCCCTTTTCCAGGTGGGGGGGGAATCCACTTTTCCACACCTGATCCTATTTCCCACCCTTTATCCCATTTCCCACCCCTTATCCCATTTTCCCCACCCCTTATCCCCATTTCCCACCCCTTATCCTCTTCCCAGCTGCAGGAAACCCCTTTTCCCATCCCTTATCCCCTTTCCCCACCCCTTATCCCATTTCCCCACCCTTTATCCCATTTCCAGCTGCAGAAATCCCCATTTCCCACCCCTTTTTCCCCATTCCCAGCTGCAGGAATTTCCATTTCCCAATCCCTTATCCCATTTCCCACCCTTTTTCCCCATTTCCAGCTGCAGGAATTCCCATTTCCCACCCTTTATTCCCATTTCCCACCCTTTATCCCATTTCCCACCCTTTATTCCCATTTCCCATCCCTTTTCCATTCCCACCTTTTTATCCCCCTTCCCAGCTGCGGGAATCCCATTTCCCACCCTTTATTCCCATTTCCCACCCTTTATCCCCATTTCCCACCCTTTATCCCCATTTCCCACCTTTTATTCCCATTTCCCACCCTTTATTCCCATTTCCCACCCTTTATTCCCATTTCCCACCCTTTATCCCCATTTCCCACCCTTTTTTCCCCTTCCCACCCATTTTTTCCCATTTCCCAGCTGCGGGAATCCCCTTCTGGGCTCTCCCAGCCTGACCCAGAGCCGGCACAGCCGCCACCTGGGGGCGTGCGCGGCGGCGCTGTCGCGATTCGGCGACATCATCGGCGACACCGGCGACACGGGGGACCTGGCGGTGGCCGCCGAGCAGCTGCGGGTGGCCCGGCGGGAGCTGGGCAGGATCACGGGGCACGTGGGTGCCAACGACATCCTGGATGTGATTTTTCGGGATTTTTGTGTCGGGAAGTGATGAAATATTCGGTGGTGTCACCTCGGTGGGGGTTGTGTTTGTCACGGGGTTGGAAATGTGAGGGGGAAATTCTGGGAAGTTCCTGAATTAAAAAATAATAATAAAAAAAAGGGCCAGAAACTCTGGGAGGTCCCTGAATTAAAAAAAAATAATAATAAAAAAAAAAGGGTCAGAAACTCTGGGAGGTCCCTGAATTAAAAAAAAAATAAATAAAAAAAAAGGGTCAGAAACTCTGGGAGGTCCCTGAATTAAAAAAAAATAATAAAAAAAAAAGGGTCAGAAACTCTGGGAGGTCCCTGAATTTAAAAAAAAAAAAAAAAAAAAAAAAAGGGTCAGAAACTCTGGGAGGTCCCTGAATTAAAAAAAAAATAAATAAAAAAAAAGGGTCAGAAACTCTGGGAGGTCCCTGAATTAAAAAAAAATAATAAAAAAAAAAGGGTCAGAAACTCTGGGAGGTCCCTGAATTTAAAAAAAAAAAAAAAAAAAAAAAAGGGTCAGAAACTCTGGGAGGTCCCTGAATTAAAAAAAATAATAAAAAAAAAGGGTCAGAAACTCTGGGAGGTCCCTGAATTAAAAAAAAAATAATAAAAAGAAAGGGTCAGAAACTCTGGGAGGTGCCTGAATTAAAAAAAAAATAATAAAAAAAAAGGGTCAGAAACTCTGGGAGGTCACTGAATTAAAAAAAAAATAAAAAATAAAAAAAAAAGGGTCAGAAACTCTGGGAGGTCCTTGAATTAAAAAAAAAATTTAAAAAAAAGGACCAGAAACTCTGGGAGGTCCCTGAATTAAAAAAAAAATAAAAAATAAAAAAGAAAGGGTCAGAAACTCTGGGAGGTCCCTGAATTAAAAAAAAAAAAAAATAAAAAAAAAAGGATCAGAAACTCTGGGAGGTCCCTGAATTAAAAAAAAAAAAATTAAAAAAAAGGGACAGAAACTCTGGGAGGTCCCTGAATTTAAAAAAAAAAATAAAAAAAAAGGGTCAGAAACTCTGGGAGGTCCCTGAATTAAAAAAAAAAAATAAAAAAAAAAAAGGGTCAGAAACTCTGGGAGGTCCCTGAATTAAAAAAAAAAAAAAAAAAAGGGTCAGAAACTCTGGGAGGTCCCTGAATTAAAAAAAAATAATAAAAAAAAAAGGGTCAGAAACTCTGGGAAGTCCCTGAATTAAAAAAAAATAATAAAAAAAAAAGGGCCAGAAACTCTGGGAGGTCACTGAATTAAAAAAAAAAAAAATAAAAAAAAGGGTCAGAAACTCTGGGAGGTCCCTGAATTAAAAAAAAAAAAATAAAAAAGGGTCAGAAACTCTGGGAGGTCCCTGAATTTAAAAAAAAAAATAATAAAAAAGAAAGGGTCAGAAACTCTGGGAGGTCCCTGAATTAAAAAAAAAATAATAAAAAAAAAGGGTCAGAAACTCTGGGAGGTCCCTGAATTAAAAAAAAAAAAAAAAAAAAAAAGGGTCAGAAACTCTGGGAGGTCCCTGAATTAAAAAAAAAAAAAATAAAAAAAAAGGGTCAGAAACTCTGGGAGGTCCCTGAATTAAAAAAAAAAAAAAAAAAAAAAAAAAGGGTCAGAAACTCTGGGAGGTCCCTGAATTTAAAAAAAAAATAATAAAAAAGAAAGGGTCAGAAACTCTGGGAGGTCACTGAATTAAAAAAAAAAAATAAAAAAAAAAGGGTCAGAAACTCTGGGAGGTCCCTGAATTAAAAAAAAATAATAATAAAAAAAAAAGGGTCAGAAAATCTGGGAGGTCCCTGAATTAAAAAAAAAAAAGTAAAAAAAAAGGGTCAGAAACTCTGGGAGGTCCCTGAATTAAAAAAAAAAATAAAATAATAATAATAAAATAAAAAAAAAAGGGCCGGAAAAAAGCATAAAAAGGTCTAGAAAAAAATAACGAAGAAAAAGTTAAGGGGGAAAAATAATCTTAAAAAGGTTCAGAAATAAACATAGAAAAGGTTCAGGAAACAAAAAAAAAAAAAAAAACCAAAAAAAAAAACAGGCAAACAAAAAGGTCCAGAAAAAAGCCTAAAAAGGTCTAGAAAAAAATAATGAAGAAAAAGTTCATGGAAAAAAAAAATCCTTAAAAGGGCCAGAAAAAAAATATCCAAAAAATATCCAGGAAAAAAAAAAAAGGTCAAGAAAAAAACGCAAAAATGTCCAGAAAAAAAACCAAAAAGACGCAGATAAAAAACCCCAAAAAGTCCAGAAAAACACCCAAAAATTCCCAGGAAAAAAAAAAAAAAGTCCAGAAAAAAAACCCAGAAATGTCCAGAAAAACCCCAAAAAGACACAGGAAAAAAAACCCCAAAAGGTCCAGAAAAAAAAAAAAGTCCAGGGAAAAAACCAAAAATGTCCAGAAAAAAATTCCCAAAAATGTCCAGAAAAAAAACCAAAAAGACACAGAAAAAAAACCCCAAAAGGTCCAGAAAAAAACCCAAAAATGTCCAGAAAAACCCCCAAAAATGTCCAGAATAAAACCCAAAAAGTCACAGATAAAAACCCCCAAAAAGGCCCAGAAAAAAACCAAAAATGTCCAGAAAAAAAACCCCAAAAATATCCAGAAAAAAAACCCAAAAATGTCCAGAAAAAAAAAACCAAAAATGTCCAGGAGAAACCCCAAAAATGTCCAGAAAAAAACCTCAAAATGTCCAGAAAAAAACCCAAAAAGTCACAGATAAAAACCCCCAAAAACACCCAGAAAAAACCCAAAAATATCCAGAAAAAAACAAACAAACAAAAATGTCCAGAAAAAAACCCCCAAAAATGTCCAGAAAAAAACCCCGAAAAATGTCAGAAAAAAACCACAAAAAGTCACGGGGAAAAAAAAAAACCAAAAAAAAAAACCACACAAAAAAAACCCAAAAATTGTCCAGAAAAAAACCTCAAAAATTTCCAGAAAAAAACCCAAAAATATCGAGAAAAAAACCCCAAAAATATCCAGACAAAAAACAAAAAGACACAGAAAAAAAAACCCCGAAAAGGCCCAGAAAAAACCCAAAAAGTCACAGAAAAAAAAGACAAACCCAAAAAGGCCGAGAAAAAACCCAAAAATGTCCAGAAAAACAAAAAATATCCAGAAAAAAACAAAAAGTCACAGAAAAAAAAAAAAACCTCAACAAATAGACCCAGAAAAAAACCCAAAATGTCCAGAAAAAAACCCCCAAAAATATCCAGAGAAAACCCAAAAAGTCACAGAAAAAAACCCCAAAAAGGCCCAGAAAAAACCAAAAAATATCCAGAAAAAACCCAAAATGTCCAGAAAAAAAACCCCAAATGTCCAGAAAAAAGACCCAAAAAGTCACAGAAAAAAACACCCAAAAGGTCCTGAAAAAAACCAAAAAATATCCAGGAAAAAACCCCCAAAAATGTCCAGGAAAAAAAAAAAAAAAAAAATCCAGAAAAAAACCCCCAAAAATGTCCAGAAAACCCCAAAAAATGTCCAGAATAAAACCCAAAAAGTCTCAGATAAAAACCCCCAAAAAGGCCCAGAAAAAACCCAAAAATATGCAGAAAAAACCCCCCAAAAATATCCAGAAAAATAAAATATATCCAGAAAAATAACCCAAAAATGGCCAGAAAAAACAAGTCACAGAAAAAAAAAAACCCAAAAAATGTCCGAAAAAAAACCCAAAAAAATATCCAGAAAATCCTGAGACCGTTTGTCACTTTTTTTGTCACTTTTTTTGTCACTTTTTGTTTTTTTTTTGTTTTTTTTTGTCACCTCCCGGGCAGGAAGGAGCGGGGGGAGGGGACGCGGTGGCAGCGCCACCCTCGGTTTGGGGACATTGGGGAATAAATAAAAAAATCCCGGGAATAAATTCTGGGAATAAAATAAAAAAATCCCGGGAATAAATTCTGGGAATAAAAAAAAAATTCCGGGAATAAATTCTGGGAATAAAATAAAAAAATCCCGGGAATAAATTCTGGGAATAAAAAAAAAAAATCCCGGGAATAAATTCTGGGAATAAAAAAAAAAAAAAATCCCGGGAATAAATTCTGAGAATGAATAAATCCTGAGAATAAATCCCGGGAATAAATCCTAGGAATTAATAAATCCTGGGAATAAATCCTGGGGATAAATCCTGGGGGAAAATCCTGGGAATGAAAAAAACCCGGGAATAAATCCTGGAAAAAAAAATCCTTGGGAAAAATTCCCAGGAATAAATCCTGGGAATAAATACCGGGAAGAAATCCTGGGAATAAATCCCAGGGAAAAATGCCTGGGAATAAATCCTGGTGGGGAAATCCTGGGAATAAATCCTGGGAATTAATAAATTTTGGGAATAAATCCCGGGAATAAATTCTGAGAATAAATCCTGGGAGTAAATCCAGGAAAAAAAAATCCTGGAAAAAATCCCAGGAATAAATCCTGGGAATAAATCCCAGGAATAAATCTTTTAAATAAATCCTGGGAGGAAATCCTAGGAATAAATCCAGGGAATAAATACTAGGAATAAATCCTGGGAATAAATCCCTGGTGATAAGTACTGGGAATAAATCCTGGAAAAAAAAAACCCAGGAATAAATTCTGGGAATAAATCCTGGAAAAAAATCCCTGGGAATAAATCCAGGAAAAAATCCCTGGGAATGAATCCTGGGAATAAATTCTTGGAATAAATCTCTGGGAATAAATGCAGGGAATAAATCCTGGGAGAAAAACACCTGGGAATAAATTCCAGAAATAAATACCAGGAATAAATTCTGGGAATAAATTATTGGAATAAATCTCTGCAGGGAATAAATCCTGGAAAAAAATCCCTGGGAATAAATCCAGGATAAAAATCCCTGGGAATGAATCCTGGGAATAAATTCTTGGAATAAATCTCTGGGAATAAATGCAGGGAATAAATCCTGGGAGAAAAATACCTGGGAATAAATTCCAGAAATAAATACCAGGAATAAATTCTGGGAATAAATTCTTGGAATAAATCTCTGGGAATAAATCCTGGGGGAAATCCCTGGGAATAAATCCAGGATGAAAATCCCTGGGAATGAATCCTGGGAATAAATTCTTGGAATAAATCTCTGGGAATAAATCCTGGGAATAAATCCAGGAAAAAATCCCTGGGAATGAATCCTGGGAATAAATTCTTGGAATAAATCTCTGCAGGGAATAAATCCTGGAAAAAATCCCTGAGAATAAATCCAGGAAAAAATTCCTGGGAATGAATCCTGGGAATAAATTCTTGGAATAAATCTCTGGGAATAAATGCAGGGAATAAATCCTGGGAGAAAAATACCTGGGAATAAATTCCAGAAATAAATACCAGGAATAAATTCTGGGAATAAATTCTTGGAATAAATCTCTGGGAATAAATGCAGGGAATAAATCCTGGGGGAAATCTCTGGGAATTAATCCAGGATAAAAATCCCTGGGAATGAATCCTGGGAATAAATTCTTGGAATAAATCTCTGGGAATAAATGCAAGGAATAAATCCTGGGAGAAAAATACCTGGGAATAAATTCCGGGAATAAATTCCAGAAATATATACCAGGAATAAATTCTGGGAATAAATTCTTGGAATAAATCTCTGCAGGGAATAAATCCTGGAAAAAAATCCCTGGGAATAAATCCAGGAAAAAATCCCTGGGAATGAATCCTGGGAATAAATTCTTGGAATAAATCTCTGGGAATAAATCCTGGGAATAAATCCTGGGAATAAATCCAGGAAAAAATCCCTGGGAATGAATCCTGGGAATAAATTCTTGGAATAAATCCTGGAATAAATGCAGGGAATAAATCCCTTCCCCACTGCAGGGGACCAGGGGACAAGGACAGTCCCATCCTTTGGGGACAAGGACACCCTCAGGTGTTTCCCACCCTTCTGTGCCGATCCAGGCTGGAATTCCCACTCCCCAAATCCCGATTTTTCCATGGATTTCCATCCACATGAATTGTCCCCAAATTCAGGACCAGGGGACAAGGCCACCCCTGTCCCTTGTCCCCAAGTGTTTCTCACCCCCCCCCGTGCCGCTCCAGGCTGGAATTCCCACCCCCCAATCCCATTTTTCCAAGGATTTGCATCCATGTGATCAACAAATTGTCCCCAAATTCAGGACCAGGGGACAAGGCCACCCCTGTCCCCATCCCTGATCCTTTGGTGACAAGGCCACCCCTGTCCCTTGTCCCCAGGTGTTTCCCACCCCTCTGTGCCGCTCCAGGCTGGAATTCCCACTCCCCCAATCCCATTTTCCCAAGGATTTCCACACACACCAGCAGCGAGTTGTGCCCAGATCCGGGGCTGGCTCTTGGGGGGGTTACATGCGCTGGGGACGGGGACAGGGACAGGGACGGGGGACAGGGGACAGGAAGGGACAGGACAGGGGACAGGGACGGGGACAGGGACAGGGGACAGGGACAGGGATGGGACAGGGGACAGGGACATGGAGACAAGGAGACAGGGGACAGGGACAGGACAGGGACAGGACAGGGGACAGGGAGGGACAGGGGACAGGGGACAGGGACAGGACAGGAACAGGGGACAGGGACAGGGGACAGGGGACAGGACGGGGACAGGGACAGGACGGGGACAGGGACACGGTGCCATCCGTGCCGCCGCAGCTCCGGCCGTTCCGGTCCCGGCGTTATCCGCTGTGGGGAAAGGGCGGGGCTGAGCGCACGGCCCGAGCGGGGAGGGGCGGGGACAGCGGGGACACCTGTCACCTGTCACCTGTCACCTGGGTCACTGTCACCTGGGTCACCTGTCACACCTGTCACCTGGGGCACCTGTCACCTGGGGCACCTGTCACCTGACATCTGTGTCACCTGTGTCATCTGTGTGTCACCTGTCACCTGTCACACCTGTCACCTGGGACACCTGTCACCTGGGTCACCTGTGTTACCTCAGTGTCACCTGACATCTGTGTCACCTGTGTCACGTGTCACCTGTGTGTCACCTGTCACCTGGGTCACCTGTCACCTGACATCTGTGTCACCTGGGTCACCTGTTACCTGTGTTACCCCAGTGTCACCTCAGTGTCACCTGTGTCACCTGTCACCTGGGTCACCTGGTTCACCTGTCACCTGTGTCACCTCAGTATCACCTGTGTCACCTGTCACCTGTGTGTCACCTGTGTCATCTGTGTCACCGCTATCACCTTTGTCACCTCTGTCACCTGTCATGTGTGTCACCTGTGCCACCTGTCTCACTGTGTCACTGGTGTCACCGGTGTCACCGGTGTCACCTGTGTCACCTCTGTCACCCCAGTGTCACCTCAGTGTCACCTGTGTCACCTGTGTGATCTCTGTCACCTGTCACCTGTTTCACCTCCGTGTCACCTCAGTGTCACCTGGGTCACCTGTCACCTGTGTCACCTGTGTGATCTCTGTCACCTTTGTCACCTGTGTCACCTGTGTCACCTGTGTGATCTCTGTCACCCATGTCACCCGTGTCCCTGTGTCCCTGTGTCCCTGTCCCTCACCTGGAGCTCTTCATGTACTGCTCCACCATCTGCAGCATCCGCTGGACGTCCTCCAGGTTCTTCCTTCCTGGAGGGGTTGGGATGGGATGGGATCCGTGGGATCCATGGGATTTATGGGATTGGGATGGGATCCGTGGGATTTATGGGATGGGATCCATGGGATTTATGGGATTTATGGGATTGGGATGGGATCCGTGGGATTTATGGGGTTTAGATCCATGGGATTTATGGGATTTATGGGATTGGGATGGGATCCGTGGGATTTATGGGATTTAGATCCATGGGATTTATGGGATTTATGGGATTGGGATGGGATCCGTGGGATTTATGGGATTTAGATCCATGGGATTTATGGGATTTATGGGATTGGGATGGGATCCGTGGGATTTATGGGGTTTAGATCCATGGGATTTATGGGATTGGGATGGGATCCGTGGGATTTATGGGATTGGGATCAATGGGATTTATGGGATGAGATCCATGGGATTGGGATTGGATTGGGATTGGATTGGGATCCATGGGATTTGGGTTGGAATTGGGATGGGACTGGGATCTATGGGATTGGAATTGAGATCCATGGGATTTATGGGATTGGGATCCATGGGATTTATGGGATGAGATCCATGGGGTTGGGATTGGGATGGGATCCACTGGGATTTATGGGATGGGATCCATGGGATTGGGATTGGATTGGGATCCATGGGATTTGGGTTGGAATTGGGATGGGACTGGGATCTATGGGATTGGAATTGAGATCCATGGGATTTATGGGATTGGGATCAATGGGATTTATGGGATGGGATACATGGGATCCATGGGGTTGGATTGGGATCCGTGGGATTTATCGGATTTGGATCGATGGGATTTATGGGATGAGATCCATGGGGTTGGGATTGGGATGGGATCCATGGGACTGGGATTGGATTGGGATCCATGGGATTGGGGTTGGAATTGGGATGGGGTTGGGATCCATGGGATTGGATGGGATCAATGGGATTGGGATGGGATGGGATTGAGGTTGGGGTTGGGATGGGATTGGGATTCATGGGATTTATGGGAAGGGATCCATGGGATTGGGTTTGGAATTGGGATGGGATTGGGATCCATGGGACTGGATGGATCCATGGGATTGGATGGGATCAATGGCATTGGGAGTGGGATCCATGGGATTTATGGGATGGAATTGGAATGGGTTCAATGGCATTGGGATTGGAATTGGGATGGGA
The DNA here is from genome assembly GCF_029582105.1 of Oenanthe melanoleuca. Taxonomy (NCBI): domain Eukaryota; kingdom Metazoa; phylum Chordata; class Aves; order Passeriformes; family Muscicapidae; genus Oenanthe; species Oenanthe melanoleuca. Next base: position 3,955,743 of record NC_079361.1, on the reverse strand, counting down.
TCCATGTGATGAGGATGGGATCCATGGGATTTATGGGATTTGGATCGGGATGGGATGGGATACAGGGATTGATGGAGATTGGCATTGGGGTGGGATCCATGGGATTGAATGGGATCAGTGGGATTGGGATGGGATTGATGGGAATTGGGATCCATGGGATAATGGGATGGGATAACGGGACGGCCAGCAGGGTGACCCGGTGTCCCCAGTGTCCCCAGTGTCCCCGCAGGACTCACCCAGGGTGCCCAGCGTGGCCGGGTTCCCCAGCAGCTCCATGTAGGGGCCGGGAGCGGGGAAGGAGCCGGAGCGGCCGAGCGGCACCCGGGAGGGTGGCAGCGCCAGGGGGGACACCTGCGGGGCGGGGACACGGCTCAGGGTGGCACTGCTCAGGGTGACACTGCTCAGGGTGGCACCAGGGAGCGGGGACACGGCTCAGGGTGGCACCAAGGAGCGGGGACACGGCTCAGGGTGGCACCAGGGAGCGGGGACACTGGGCAGGGTGGCACCGTGACACTGCTCAGGGTGGCACTGTGGCACTGCCCAGGGTGACACCATGACACTGCTCAGGGTGGCACCAGTGAGGGGTGACACTGCTCAGGGTGGCACCGTGACGCTGCTCGGGGGTATCCCCATGTCCCCGTGTCCCCAGTGTCCCCAGTTCCCCGTGTTCCCAACTCCCCATGACTGCAGTTCCCCATGACCCCATGTCCTCACTGCCCCAATGCCCCAGTTCCCCAATTCCCCAACTCCCCATATCCCCGTGTCCCCATGTCCCCATGTCCCCATGTCCCCCATGTCCCCATGTCCCCGTGCCCCCGTGTCCCCAAATCCCCATGTCCTTGTGTCCCCAATGCCCCATGTCCTCATGTCCCCATGTCTCCATGTCCCCGTGTCCCCATGTTCCCATGTCCCTCTGTCCCCATGTCCCCGTGTCCCCATGTCCCCGTGTCCCCACCTTGGCCATACACGCCACCAGCTGCTCCCTCAGCGCCTGCACCACCACCCGTGTCCCCAAATCCCCATGTCCCCATGTCCCCAATACCCCGTGTCCCCATATCCCCAGTGTTCCCATGTCCCCAGTACCCCGTGTCCCCATGTCCCCGTGTCCCCATGTCCCCGTGTCCCCATGTCCCCTGTGTCCCCATGTCCCCGTGTCCCCATATCCCCATGTCCCCAGTACCCCGTGTCCCCATATCCCCAATGTCCCCGTGTCCCCATGTCCCCATATCCCAATACCCCATGTCCCCGTGTCCCCATGTCCCCGCGTCCCCACCTTGGCCATACACGCCACCAGCTGCTCCCTCAGCGCCTCCGCCTGTGCCACAACCCGTGTCCCCAAATCCCCATGTCCCCATGTCCCCAATATCCCGTGTCCCCATATCCCCATATCCCCCGTGTCCCCAAATCCCCGTGTCCCCATGTCCCCATATCCCCTGTGTCCCCATGTCCCCGTGTCCCCATATCCCCATGTCCCCAACACCCCGTGTCCCCGTGTCCCCACGTCCCCGTGTCCCCGCGTCCCCACCTTGGCCATACACGCCACCAGGTGCTCCCTCAGCGCCTCCGCCTGTGCCACCACCCGTGTCCCCAAATCCTCATGTCCCCATGTCCCCAGTACCCCGTGTCCCCAAATCCCCATGTCCCCAGTACCCCGTGTCCCCATATCCCCATATCCCCAATCTCCCCATGTCCCCAGTACCCCGTGTCCCCATATCCCCATATCCCCAATCTCCCCATGTCCCCAGTACCCCGTGTCCCCATGTCCCCATATCCCCATATCCCCGCGTCCCCACCTTGGCCATACACGCCACCAGCTGCTCCCTCAGCGCCTCCCCCTGCGCCACCGCCGCCTTCCTCTTCTCCTCCAGCTCCTTCCTCTCCTTCTCCCTCTGCGCCTCCATCCTCCTCCTCTCCTCCGCCGCCTCCCTCTGGCGCTGCTCCGCTCCCTGCGCCCTCCTCTCCTGCTCCTGCATCTCCCGGGAGCAGTTCAGCCGGCACTGCCGCACGCTCAGCTCGCAGCTCCCCTTCCAGACGAACTGCGAGTCGCGCTCCTGCTGCTGCCGGAACAGATTCTCCACCCGGCCCCGGATCTGCTCCAGCTCCTTCTCGGCGTCCTTGCACTGGAACTGCCTCACCAGCTCCGAAATCCGCGGGAGTTTCTCCTTCAGGTCGCTCTGGAGCGAGCTGCACTTGTGTTTCTGCACCTCCAGCTCCACCCTGCTCAGGTCGCCCTCGGTGGTGGCGCTTTTCAGGTCCTGCTGGCACCTGTCCCTCTCCTGGGTGGCTTTGGCCAGCTCGGCTCGGCTCTGCTGGTTGTTCCCCTCCAGGGTTTTTTTGGATGAGGTGGCCTCGTGTAGTTGTCGCTGCAGCTCCAGCTTGTCGGCTTGTGGGGGACAAGGTTTGGGGGATTTGGGATCCCCCCCCGGGTCTTCCCCCAGAGTGTTTGGGGTGATGGCTCTGCCTGGGATGGGTCATTTTGGGGGTGCTGGGGGTGCCCAGGTGGGTGGGGAGGGAGAGTTGAGGGGCTCTAAAGGGCGGGGAGGGAGAGTTTGGGGTCTCCGAAGGGCGGGGAGGGGGTTCTGAGGGTCTTCAGGGGGTGCTGGGGGTCCCCAGGATGGTGGAAAGGGAGAGTTTGGGGTCTCCAAAGTGTGGGAAGGGAGAGTTTGGAATCTCCAAAGGGTGGGGAGGGGGTTCTGGGGGTCTCCAAGGGGTGCAGGGAATCTCCAAAGTGTGGGAAGGAAGAGTTTGGGGGTCTCCAAAGGGCGGGGAGGGGGCTCTGAGGGTCTTCAGGGGGTGCTGGGGGTCCCCAAAGGGTGAGAAGGGAGTGTTGGGGGTCCCCAGGAGGGTGGGAAAGTGGTGCCTGGGGTAGTCAGAGGGTGGGGAAGGAATTCTGGGGGTCCCCAGAGGGTTCTGGGTGTCCCAGGACGGTGGAGAGGGGATTTTTGGGGTCCTCAGGGGGTTCTGGGTGTCCCAATTGAGTGGGAAGGGGATTCTGGGGGTCCTCAGGTGATTCTGGGGGTCCTTAAGGGATTCTGGGGGTTCTCAGGGGATTCTGGGGTTCTCAGGAGTGTGGGGAGGGGATATTGGGGGTCCTCAGGTGATTCTGGGGGTCCTTAAGGGATTCTGGGGGTTCTCAGGGGGTTCTGGGGTTCCCAGGAGTGTGGAGAGGGGATATTGGGGGTCCTCAGGTGATTCTGGGGGTCCTTAAGGGATTCTGGGGGTTCTCAGGGGGTTCTGGGGTTCCCAGGAGGATGGGGAGGGGATTCTGAGGGTCCTCAGGGGATTTTGGGGATCCTCAGGGGATATTTGGGGTCCTTAGGGGATTTTGGGGGTCCTCAGGGGGTTCTGGGGTTCCCAGGAGGGTGGGGAGGGGATATTGGGGGTCCTCAGGGGGTTCTGAGGGTCCTCAGGGGGTTCTGGGGTTCCCAGGAGGGTGGGCAGGGGGTCCCCAGGGTGGTTTTTTTGGGGTGGGGGGTCCCTTACCGTTGCAGGAGGTGTTGATGACGGCGGTGAGCATGTGGCACTGGGCCAGCATCACCTGGTGGTACACGAGCTCCTGCAGCTGGGCGGGGGGAGGAGAGGGGTCTGAACACCCCAAAAACACCAGAACAACACCCCCAAAACACCAGAACAACACCCCAAAAACACCCAAAACAACACCCCAAAAACACCCAAAACAACACCCCAAAACCACCCCCGGCATCATCGCGGTCCCCAGAGGTGACAGAGAGGCGGAGGAGGAGGAGAGGGGTCGGAACACCCCCAAAAAAACCAAAACAACACCCAAAAACACCCAGAACAACACCCCAAAACCACCCAAAACAACACCCCAAAAACACCCAAAACAACACCCCAAAAACACCCAAAACAACACCCCAAAAACGCCCAAAACAACACCCCAAAAACACCCAAAACAACACCCCAAAAAACACCCAAAACAACACCCCAAAAACATCCAGAACTACACCCCAAAAACATCCAGAACAACACCCCAAAAACACCCAAAACAACACCCCAAAAACATCCAGAACTACACCCCAAAACCACCCCCGGCATCATCGTGGTCCCCAGAGGTGACGGAGAGAGGCAGAGGAGGAGGAGAGGGGTCGGAACACCCCCAAAAAAACCAAAACAACACCCAAAAACACCAGAACAACACCCCAAAAACACCCAAAACAACACCCCAAAAACACCCAAAACAACACCCCAAAAACACCCAAAACAACACCCCAAAAACGCCCAGAACAACACCCCAAAAACACCCAAAACAACACCCCAAAAACATCCAGAACTACACCCCAAAAACATCCAGAACAACACCCCAAAAACACCCAAAACAACACCCCAAAAACATCCAGAACTACACCCCAAAAACATCCAGAACTACACCCCAAAACCACCCCCGGCATCATCGCGGTCCCCAGAGGTGACAGAGAGGTGGAGGAGGAGGAGAGGGGTCGGGACACCCCAAAACCACCAGAACAACACCCCAAAAACACCCAAAACAACACTCCAAAACCACCCAGAACAACACCCCAAAAACACCCAAAACAACACCCCAAAAACACCCAGAACAACACCCCAAAAACACCCAAAACAAGACCCCAAAAACACCCAGAACAACACCCCAAAAACACCCCCGGCATCATCGCGGTCCCCAGAGGTGACAGAGAGAGGCGGAGGAGGAGGAGAGGGGTCGGAACACCCCAAAAACACCCAGAACAACACCCCAAAAACACCAAAACCACACCCCAAAAACACCCCCGGTACCAGCTCAGGAGCGGCGGGAGAGCTCCAGGAGATGGGGAGGAAGAGGAGGAGAGGAAAAACGAGGAGGAAGAGGAGGAGGAGAGAGGTCGGAACACCCCAAAAACAGCTCGAGCACGAGGCGCCGGGAGTTCGAGAGGAGGAGGAAGAGGAGAAAACACCCCAAAAACTCCCCCCGGCATCATCCCGGTGCCCACAGGCTGCAGAGAGCCCCGGGGATGAGGAAAAGGAGGAGGAGGAGGAGGAAGAGGAGGAGGAGGAGGAGGAGAGGGGTCAGAACACCCCAAAAACTCCCCCCGGCATCCCCTGATGGGCTCTGGGAGAGCTCCAAGGACAAGGGAGGATGAGGAGGAGAGGGAGGAGGAGCAGGAGGAAGAGGAGGAGGAGGAGAAGGGTGAGAACACCCCAAAAACAGCTCGAGCACGAGGCGCCGGGGGTTCGAGAGGAGGAGGAAGAGGAGAAAACACCCCAAAAACTCCCCCCGGCATCATCCCGGTGCCCACAGGCTGCAGAGAGCCCCGGGGATGAGGAAGAGGAGGAGGAGGAAGAGGAGGAAGAGGAGAAGGAGAGGGGTCAAAACATCCCAAAACCAGCTCGAGCACGAGGCACCGGGGGTTGGAGTGGAGGAGAAAGAGGAGGAAGAGGAGAAAAGGGCTCAGAACACCCCAAAAACTCCCCCCGGCATCTCCTGATGGGCTCTGGAGAGCTCCGGGTGCAAAAGGAGGAAGATGAGGAGGAAGAAGATGAGGAAGAAAACCCCGAAATCACAAAACTCGCCCTTCTCCCCTCGCCACCCCAACCCGAGGGGACGAGGCGGCGACACCCGAAATTCCCAGCCCGGGATGGGAATTCCAGGGAATTCCATCCCGCGGGGTTGTCAGGGTGCTGGGATTGTTCTGGAGTGGAGAGGGGGTAAAAAAAATATAATTAAATTGGGATTTCATTCCTTCCATCCCATTTTGGCGCTCCTGGAATCGTCTGGGATTGTCTCCTGCCCTAAAATTCCCAGCCCCGAAATGGGAATTCCAGGGAATTCGATCCCGCCTGGTTATCAGGGTGCTGGGATTGTTGTTTTTGGAGTGGAGAGGGAGTAAAAAGTTTGGGTTTCATTCCCTCCATCCCATTTTGGCGCCCCTGGAATTGTCTGGAACTGTCTCCTGCCCTAAAATTCCCGGAATGAGAATTCCAGGGAATTTGATCCTGTCGGGTTATCAGGGCACTGGGATTGTTATTTTCGGAGTGGAGAGGGGAAAAAAATTTGGATTCCATTCCTTCCATCCCGTTTTGGTGCCCGTCGCACCCCTGGAATTGTCTCCTGCCCCAAAATTCCGAACCCCGAAATAGGAATTCCAGGGAATTCGACCCTGTCGGGTTATCAGGGCACTGGGATTGTTATTTTCGGAGTGGAGAGGGGAAAAAAAATTGGGATTCCATTTCCTCCATCCCATTTTAGTTCCCATCGCACCCCTGGAATTGTGTCCTGCCCTAAAATTCCCAACCTTGCAATGGGAATTCCAGGGAATTTGCTCCTGTCGAGTTTTCAGGGCACTGGGATTGTTTTTGGAGTGGAGAGGAAGTAAAAAAATTTGGATTTCATTCCTTCCATCCCATTTTGGCGCTCCTGGAATCGTCTGGGATTGTCTCCTGCCCTAAAATTCCCAGCCCCGAAATGGGAATTCCGGGCAATTCGATCCTGTCGGGTTGTCGGGGTGCTGGGATTGTTATTTTTGGAGTGGAGAGGAAGTAAAAAATTGGATTCCATTCCTTCCATCCCATTTTGGTGCCCGTTACACCCCTGGAATTTTCTGGAATTGTGTCCTGCCCTAAAATTCCCAACCTTGGAATGAGAATTCCAGAGAATTCCATCCCGCCGGGTTATCAGGGCATTGGGATTGTTGTTCCTGGAGTGGAGAGGGGGAAAATAAATTGGGATTTCATTCCTTCCATCCCATTTTGGTGCCCGTCGCACCCCTGGAATTGTGTCCTGCCCTAAAATTCCCAACCTTGCAATGGGAATTCCGGGGAATTCGATTCTGTCGAGTTTTCAGGGTACTGGGATTGTTGTTTTTGGAGTGGAGAGGAAGTAAAAAAATTGGGATTTCATTCCTTCCATCCCATTTTAGTTCCCATCGCACCCCTGGAATTGCGTTCTGCCCTAAAATTCCAAAACCCGAAATAGGAATTCCAGGGAATTCCATCCCGCTGGATTATCAGGGCACTGGGATTGTTATTTTTGGAGTGGAGAGGAAGTAAAAAATTGGATTCCATTCCTTCCATCCCATTTTGGCCCCCCTGGAATTGTCTGGGATTGTGTTCTGCCCTAAAATTCCCAAACTTGGAATGGGAATTCCAGGGAAATCGATCCCACCGGGTTATGAGGGCATTGGGATTGTTATTTTTGAAGTGGAGAGGGAGTAAAAAAATTGGGATTCCATTCCTTCCATCCCATTTTGGTGCCCTGGAATTGCGTCCTGCCCCAACCTTGCAATGGGAATTCGGGAGAATTCCATCTCTCTGTTCCCCCTGGGACTATCCTTCCCCTCCCAAAATCCCGGGGGATTCACCTGCGGGCCGCTGTTGGAATTCTGGCTGCTGTTACATTTCTCCAGCTCCCTCTGCACCTTCAGCGCCAGCGCCTGCAGCTTGTCCTTGTCCTTGAGGGTGGCGTTGAGGGCTCGGCTCAGGTTGGCGTTGGCGGCGCTCAGGGTGACAATCCTGCCGTAGTGACCCTGCACCTGCTCCTCCAGCAGCCTCAGGTGAGTGTCGGTGCCCGCCTGCGCGTTCCCGTACACCATGAACAGCACCAAGCCCAGGATGATCAAAAATTGGATCAGCGAGGTGAAAAGGAAAATGTATTTGAGGTAAAAACCGCAGTCGCGCTTGGGCATCGCCTCCTTGTGCTCCAAACCGAATTTGGCCATGGCGAAGCTGCTTTTCTCCATCCTCAGCCCCGCTTCTGGCCGGCCCCACCCCGCGGGGATCGCGGTTTTTAGGGGGGTGGTGTTGGGGTGGAGCAGCTCCCGGCGCGGTGTTTATATCCCAGGATTTAATATTTCCTCCTGCCGGGCTCCTTCCTGCCGTGCCGGATGCTCCCGGGGACCCGGCGGGTTATCCGGGCAGAGCTGCCGCTGGGATTGTTCCTGGAGAGGAGAGAGGAAAAAAAAATATAAATAAAAATAAAATAAATGGGGTTTTGCTCGTTCCATCCCATTTCGGCGCCTTTGGGATTGTCTGGGATTGTGTTCTGCCCCGAAGTTCTCACTCCCTGCGTGGGAATTCGGTCCTGTAGGGTTATCAGGGAGCTGGGATTGTTCCTGGAGAGGAGAGAGGGAAAAAAAATAAATTAAAAATAAAATAAATGGAGTTTCGCTCGTTCCATCCCATTTCGGCGCCCTTGGGATTGTTTGGGATTGTGTTCTGCCCTGAAATTCCCAACCCTGGCGTGGGAATTCGGTCCTGTCGGGTTATCAGGGAGCTGGGATTGTTCCTTAAGTGGAGAGAGGAAAACAATAAATTGGGATTTTATTCCTTCCACCCCATTTTGGTGCAAAGCGCAGCCCTGGAATTGTGTCCTGCCCCGAAATTCCCAGCCCTGAAATGGGAGTTCCAGGGAATTCGATCTCTCCTGGAATTGTCTGGAATTGTGTCCAGCCCCAAAATCAAGTAATTCCATTCCTTCCATCCCATTTCCGTGCCTGGGGACAGGGAGGGGACAGGGAGGTGACAGGATTTGGGACAGGATTGGGGACAGGGAGGTGACAGGGTCGGGGACAGCTCTGCCGTGGCTTCCCAGCATCCCCGGTCCCACTTTGAAGCGGGTTCCAGGAAAGTTGGATTTTCCTGCGGCCGCATCCTGTGCAAAGGGCAGCGACACATCCGGGCCCCCCCTGAGAACCCCCCGGGCCTCGGGGGGATCCCCCCGTGCGCCCCTGACCCCCCGGGAGGGGACAGCGGTGACATCCCGGTGTCCTGAACCCCCAGGAAGGGACAGAGGTGACATCCCGGTGTCCTGAACCCCCTGAACCCCCCGGGAGGGGACAGAGGTGACACCCCGGTGTCCTGAACCCCCCGGGAGGGGACAGCGGTGACACCCCAATGTCCTGAACCCCCCGGGAGGGGACAGAGGTGACGCCCCAATGCCCTGAACCCCCAGGAAGGGACAGAGGTGACACCCCGGTGTCCTGAACCCCCAGGAAGGGACAGAGGTGACACCCCGGTGTCCTGAACCCCCGAGAGGGGACAGCGGTGACACCCCGGTGTCCTGAACCCCCCGGGAAGGGACAGCGGTGACACCCCGGTGTTCTGAACCCCCAGGAAGGGACAGAGGTGACACCCCAATGTCCTGAACCCCCCGGGAAGGGACAGCGGTGACATCCCGGTGTCCTGAACCCCCGGGAAGGGACAGCGGTGACACTCCAATGTCCTGAACCCCCGAGAGGGGACAGAAGTGACATTCCGGTGTCCCGGGGGCGCTTCCGCGGCTTCCTGGGATGAGGCGGGGGACCCCAAACCCCAAATTCGAGGTTTGGGAAGGTTTGGGATGGGGAGGGGGAGGGGAGCTGGGAATAGAAATCCTGAACTGGGAATAGAATTCCCGAACTGGGAACCGAATTCCCGAGGCAGGAACAGAATTCCCGAACTGGAAATAGAATTGCTGAACTGGGAACAGGATTCTCGGTCTGGGAATAACATTTCCGAACTGGGAAGAGAATTCCCGAACTGGGAGTAGAAATCCCGAACTGGAACAGAATTCCCCAAGCGGGAACAGCGTTCCCACGGGGTGTGATGGGTTAATTAGGGCGGGGGGTTAATTAGGGCTGGGGGTTAATTAGGGCTGGGGGTTAATTAGGGCGGGGGGTTAATTAGGGGTGGGGGGATTTGTGCTGCGAGGAGCCCTCGGGACGGGATCCAGGGGTGGAGGGACACGGGGACAGGGGGGCAGTGTCACCTCGGGGAGTGGCAGTGTCCCCTCGGGGTGTCAGGGATGGCAGTGTCCCCCCGCGGCGGTGGCAGTGTCCCCTCGGGGGGGTCCGGGATGGCAGTGTCCCCTCGCGGGGTCAGGGGTGGCAGTGTCACCTCGGGGGGTCAGGGATGGCAGTGTCCCCTCGCGGCGGTGGCAGTGTCCCCTCGGGGGGGGGTCAGGGGTGGCAGTGTCCCCTCGCGGCGGTGGCAGTGTCCCCTCGGGGAGTGGCAGTGTCCCCTCCGGGGGGGTCAGGGGTGGCAGTGTCACCTCGGGGGTGGCAGTGTCCCCTCGGGGGGGGTCAGGGATGGCAGTGTCCCCTCGCAGGGATGGCAGTGTCCCCTCGGGGTGGGGTCAGGGGTGGCAGTGTCCCCTCGCGGGGGTGGCAGTGTCCCCTCGGAGTGGTGTCAGGGATGGCAGTGTCCCCTCGCGGGGGTGGCAGTGTCCCCCCTCGGCGGTGGCAGTGTCCCCCCTCGGCGGTGGCAGTGTCCCCTCGCGGCGGTGGCAGTGTCCCCTCGGGGTGGGGTCAGGGATGGCAGTGTCCCCCCGCGGCGGTGGCAGTGTCCCCTCGGCGGTGGCAGTGTCCCCTCGGGGGGGCCGCGGGTGACTCAGTGTTATTTGCAGCTCAGGAAAAGGAAGCGGCGGTAGCTGAGAACGGCTCCGGCAGCGACACCAGCGCAGACACTTCCCGGTCCCCGAGGGACCCGGGGGGCAGCCGGGGCAGGAAACAGCCACCGGGCAGGGCCAGCCCCGCCACCGCCCCCCCGGATCCCCCCGGGGCCCCCCGGGCATCCTGCGGGGCTGGGGGTCGCGATATCGGCGTGGGATGGGGACAGGGTGACAATGGCGGTGACAGGAGCGATGTCCCACAGCCCGGCCCTTCTCTGTGGGATGGGGACAATGTGACAATGGCGGTGACAGGAGCTGGGGTCGCATCCTGACCCTCCCGGACTCCCCCTGAGCGTCCTGCGGGGTTTTGGTGTCGCGATATGGGCATGGGATGGGGACAAGGTGACAGTGGCCGTGGTGGACACCCCCAGGCACCCTCGGTGACACCGAGGGACAAAGTGACACCCCTCCAGCCATCCCACCCCAAGCGCCACCCTTTGCCTTCGCTGAGTCCCCAAAGTGTCCCCACGGTGTCCCCAAGGTGTCCCCACGGTGTCCCCAAGGTGTCCCCAAGCCCGCCCGACCCGCAGGGACCGGGTTGGGGACACGATGCCACCCCCGTGCAGGGACAGACACCGGGACTGGCCCCACGACAGCGTGAGAGGTGTTTTGGGGTCCCCCAGTGTCCCCTCGGGTGTTTTGGGGTCCCTCGGTGTCCCCTCGGGGTGTTTTGGGGTCCCCCAGTGTCCCCTCGGGTGTTTTGGGGTCCCTCGGTGTCCCCTCGGGGTGTTTTGGGGTCCCCCAGTGTCCCCTCGGGTGTTTTGGGGTCCCTCGGTGTCCCCTCGGGTGTTTTGGGGCCCTGGCAGAGCCTTGGGGACCTCGGGGTGGGAGAAATCCTTGGAGTTTGGGGGGGGACATTTGGGATTGGGGAGGGGACATTTGGGATTGGGGAGGGGACATTTGGGATTGGGGAGGGACATTTGGGATTGGGGAGGGGACATTTGGGATTGGGGAGGGACATTTGGGATTGGGGAGGGACATTTGGGATTGGGGAGCGGGGGACAGCGGGCTGGTGGCGCAGGGACATGTCCCGGAGAGCAGCGCAGATTTTATTGCCCCAAATTCCCAAAATTCCCCAAAATTCCCCAAAATTCCCGGTTTTCCCGGGTTCTGGAGAGCTGTGCACGCGGCGGGAGCGCCCGGAGCGGATTTCGGGGAAAACCCGGGATGAGCCGAAAATGTCCCAAAAAAAAAATGGGAAAGGGACCCCGGTGTCCCTTGTCCCGCTGCGGGATGGGGAGGGGACACCCCGGGAGTGACACGGGGCGGCGGCGCTGAGGGATCGGGATCAGAATCGGGGTCGGGACACGGCGGGATGGGGATGGGGATCGGGATAGGGACTGGGACACACAATGGGATTGGGATCGGGATCGGGACATGGTGGGACTGGGATCGGGATCAGGATCAGGATAGGGACTGGGACACACAGTGGGATCGGGATCGGGATAGGACTGGGACACACAGTGGGATCGGGATCGGGATCGGGACATGGTGGGACTGGGATCGGGATCGGGATCAGGACCGAGACCGAGACCAGGATTGGGATCGGGATCGAGACCGAGACCAGGATTGGGATTGGGATCGGGATCGGGATAGGACTGGGACACACAGTGGGATCGGGGTCGGGATCGGGACATGGTGGGACTGGGATCGGGATCGGGATCAGGACCGAGACCAGGATTGGGATTGAGATCGGGATCGAGACCGAGACCAGGATTGGGATTGGGATCGGGATCAGGATAAGGACTGGGACACACAGTGGGATCGGGATCGGGATAGGACTGGGACACACAATGGGATCGGGATCAGGATAAAGACTGGGACACACAATGGGATCGGGGTCGGGACATGGTGGGACTGGGATCGGGATCGGCATGGAGATCGGGACCAGCATTGGGACACGGCGAGATCAGGATCGGGATTGGGACCAGAACACACAATGGGATCGGGATCGGGACTGGGACTCACAATGGGACCGGGATCGGGACACAGTGGGGTCAGAGTCAGGATCAGGACATGGCGGGATTGGGACACACGGTGGAATTGGGACCCTGCGGGATCAGGATCAGAATCGGGACACGGCAGGATTAGGACGTGCAGTGGGATTGGGACAAACAGTGGGATCGGGACACACAATGGGATCGGGACACGGCGGGATCAGGACGTGCAGTGGGATCGGGACCCTGTGGGATCAGTGCACATGGGGACATGGGATGGGATCAGGAATCATAGTGGGAACAGATACCACAGTGGGATCAGGGATCAATGGGATCAAGGATCATTTGAATCAGGGATCAATGGGATCAGGATCACAGTGGGATCAAGGATCATTTGAATCAGGGATCAATGGGATCAGGGATCAATGGGATCAGGGATCATTTGAATCAGGGATCAATGGGATCAGGATCACAGTGGGATCAGGGATCAGTGGGATCAGGGATCAATGGGGTCAGGACCCGTCTCCCGCCCCCAGCGCTCCCCAGGCTGCGCTGGTGGCTCCGGGCCCGGCACTGGATCCCGCTGGCCACAGTGCTGGGGACACAGAGCACCGGGAATGTCGCGATGGGCACCGGGAATGTCGCGATCGGCACCGGGAACGTCGCGCTCGGTGGGGCGGGGCCGGGGGGGGGCTGCGGGGCCTCAGCCCTTCCTGCAGAGGGGGGGACAGGGGTGAGTCCCGCTGCCCTGGGGACACGGGTGACAATGGCAGGGAAGCCACCGTTCCTCGCTGTGCCCCTTCCCCGGGATGTCCTCCCGTCCCGGGGTGTCCCTTCTTCCCGAGGTGTCCCTTCCTGGGGTGTCCCCTCTTCCCACACTGTCCCCCCTTCCCAAGATGTCCCTTCTTCCCGAGGTGTCCCCTTCTCGGGGTGTCCCCTCTTCCCAAGATGTCCCCTCTTCCCAAGATGTCCCTTCTTCCCGGATTGTCCCCCTCTCCTCGGGGTGTCCCCTCATCCCAGGATGTCGCCTCTTTCCGCATTGTCCCCCTCTTTCCCAGGATGTCCCCACTCCCCGGAATGTCCCCCTCGGGCTGTCCCCCCTCTCCGGGCTGTCCCCCTCCCGTGTCCCCCCAGAGGTACCGGGACGGGGGACACCTTCGCCCGCTGCCTCTGTCGCGGCCGCGCCGCCGCAGCGCCTCCAGCTCGGCCGCGTAACCCCGGCTGTGGGGACAGGAGCCGCGTGGGGGGGTGGCCCTGTCCCCGGGAGGGGACACGGGGGGTCCCCAGGGGGAGGGGGGACAGGGCAGGAGTGGGGGGACAGAGAAGGGGACAGGGATGGGACAGGGACAGGGGAGAAGGGACTGGAGGGACACACGAGGGGACCCCATGGGGAGGGGGGACAGGGCAGGATGTCACAAGGGTGGGGGGGTGGCTTCTTTTAGGGAGTGGCTGCTCTGGGGGTGGCCCAACCCTGCAGAGGGTGACAAGGACCTTACGAGGGGTGTCCCCAGGGGACAGGGGGATGTCCTAGAGGGACATGGGGGTGTCCCCGAGGGACAGGGACCTTACAGGGGGGTGTCCCCGGGGACAGGGGGATGTCCTAGAGGGACAGGGGGATGTCCCCGGCGGACAAGGGGGTGTCCTCTGGGGACAAGGACCTTACAGGGGGTGTCCCCGCGGGACAGGGGGATGTCCCCGAGGGACAGGGACCTTACAGGGGATGTCCCCAGGGGACAGGGGGATGTTCTCTGGGGACAGGGACTTTTCAGAGGGGTGTCCCCGCGCGGCAAGGGGTGTCCCCGCGGGGCAGGGGGATGTCCCCGAGGGACAGGGACCTTACAGGTGGTGTGCCCGTGGGACAGGGACCTTTCAGGGGGGTGTCCCCGTGGGACAGGGGGGTGTCCCCGCGGGACAGGGACCTTACATCGTGTCCTCCAGCTCGCTCTGCCGCGCCTCGCAGCGCTCCCGGCGCTCCCGCAGCTCCCGCTGCTGCTCCAGCGCCTCCTGCAGCCGCCGCCGCAGCTCCCGCGCCTGCTGCGCGCCCCGCGCCACCTCCTCTGGGGACAGCGGCGACAGCGGTGTCACCCCAGCACCCCCGGGGCGGGGACAGAGCGGGGGACAGAGCGGGGGACAGAGCTCACCTCGCAGTGTCACTTTGTCACCGGCCAGCTCAGCCCGCTCGCGCCGCAGCGCCACCAGCTCGTCCCCCAGCGCGGTGACATTGGCGTCCAGGCTGGCCTGGGGACAGGGGACAGGTGGGGACACGTGGGGACACGTGGGGACAGCGCTGGGCAGTGGCGCCCCCAAACCCCGGCTCTTCATCCTGCTCCTCTGCCTCGGTGTCACCCCATGTCCCCAAGCTGTCCCCAGGCTCCTGGTGGCTTTGGGTGCCCCCTCATCTTCCTCAAAAAGTTGGGGACACGGATTTGGGGACAAGGATTTGAGGACACGGATTTGGGGACACGGATTTGGGGACAAGGATTTGTGGGCATTAATTTGGGTGCACGGATTTGGGGACACGGATTTGGGGACACAGATTTGAGGACTCAGATTTTGGGGCAGGGATTTGGGGATGGATTTGGGGACGCGGATTTGGGGATAAGGATTTGGGTACATGGATTTGGGGACACGGATTTGGAGACATGAATTTAGGGACACGCATTTGGGGACACGGATTTGGCGACAATCCCTGAGGTGACGCCGATCCTGGGGGCGACACGACTGTCCCTGCAGGCCGAGGTGACCCCGCGGGTGACACCGCCGGTGCCAGGGAGGGGACAGCAGCTCTCCCAAGCCGCCCAGCCCAGCCCGGGCCATTTCCAGCCTCTCCGGGCCATTGTTCAGCCGGATGAGCCCGAGAGGGGCGGCGGGACCCGGCTCTTCCTCCGGGCGCTTTCCCGGCTGGAACCGCAGCTAAAAATACCCGGGAAGGACGGACCGGGGAGCGCCCGCCCCGCTGCGGGCTCGGCACCGGCAATTACCGGGATGGAGGCGGCGGGAACGGCCGGGAGCGGGACGGGAAGGGCGGGACGGGGCCGGGGATCGTTCTTGGGGTGCCCCTGTAGGAATGTGGGGGCTCTGTGCCCCCAGGAGCACCCAGAGCTCTGTTTTTGGGGTGTCCCCTGTAGGGATGTGGTGGCTCTGTGCCCCCAGGAGCACCCCAGGCTCATTTTTGGGGTGCCTCCTGTAGGGATGTGGTGGCTTTGTCACCCTGGGAGCATCCAGAGCTCCGTTTTTGGGGTGCCCCTGGAGGAATGTGGGGGCTCTGTCCCCCAGGGAGCACGCCGGGTTCGTTTTTGGGGTGTCCCCTGTAGGGATGTGGGGGCTTTGTCACCCCGGGAGCATCCAGGGCTCCGTTTTTGGGGTGTCCCCTGCAGGGATGTGGTGGCTGTGCTCCCCCAGGAGCACCCCAGGCTCATTTTTGGGGTGTCCCCTGTAGGGATGTGGGGGCTTTGTCACCCTGGGAGCATCCAGGGCTCCGTTTTTGGGGTGTCCCTGTAGGGATGTGGTGGCTCTGTGCACCCGGGAATACCCAGGGCTCGTTTTTGGGGTGTCTCTGTAGGGATGTGGTGGCTCTGTGCCCCCAGGAGCACCCCAGGCTCATTTTTGGGGTGTCCCCTGTAGGGATGTGGTGGCTTTGTCACCCTGGGAGCATCCAGGGCTCCGTTTTTGGGGTGTCCCCTGCAGGGATGTGGTGGCTCTGTGCACCCGGGAATACCCAGGGCTCGTTTTTGGGGTGTCCCCTGCAGGGATGTGGTGGCTCTGTGCCCCCAGGAGCACCCCAGGCTCATTTTTGGGGTGTCCCTGTAGGGATGTGGTGGCTCTGTCTCCCTGAGAGCATCCAGAGCTCCGTTTTTGGGGTGTCTCCTGTAGGGATGTAGGGGCTTTGTCACCCTGGAAGCATCCAGGGCTCCGTTTTTGGGGTGTCTCCTGCAGGGATGTGGGGGCTTTGTCACCCTGGGAATATCCAGGACTCTGTTTTTGGGGTGTCTCCTGCAGGGATGTGGTGGCTCTGTGCCCCCAGGAGCACCCCAGGCTCATTTTTGGGGTGTCCCTGTAGGGATGTGGGGGCTTTGTCACACTGGAAGTATCCAGAGCTCTGTTTTTGGGGTGTCTCCTGCAGGGATGTGGTGGCTCTGTGCACCCGGGAGCATCCAGGGCTCCGTTTTTGGGGTGCCCCTGGAGGAATGTGGTGGCTCTGTCCCCCAGGGAGCATCCAGGGCTCCGTTTTTGGGGTGTCTCCTGCAGGGATGTGGTGGCTGTGCTCCCCCAGGATGGAGCCAGGAGCACCCCGGGCTCGTTTTTGGGGTGTCCCTTGTAGGGACGTGACAGCTCTGTCCCCCCGGGAACATCCCAGGTTCGTTTTTGGGGTGTCCCCTGCAGGGATGTGATGGCTCCGTCCCCCAGGGGACGGTGCTGAGGGGACAGGGGGGTTCCATTCCCCTCCCAGTTCCCAGTTCCCAGTTCCCAATCCCAATTCCCCATCCCATTCCCCACCCCAAAGTGACCAAGCACCGCCTTGTCCCCACCCCTCCGTCACCTTCGGGGACAGGGGACACCGGTTAGAGCCGGGATAAGGGGACGGCGACCATTGTCCCCATCCCTGTTTCCACCCCAAACCGGCCACCACCATCCCTTTGGCCACCTACGGGGACAGGGGACGGTGAGGGGACAGTGATCATTGTCCCTGTCGCTTTTTTCACCCCGAAGTGACCAAGCACCGCCTTGTCCCCACCCTTCCGTCACCTACGGGGACAGGGGACAGTGAGGGGCTGCTGAGGGGACAATGAGCGTTGTCCTCATCCCATTTCCCACCCCAAACCGGCCACCACTGTCCCTCCGGCCACCTACGGGGACAGGGGACACCGGTTAGAGCCGGGATAAGGGGACAGCGACCATTGTCCCCATCCCATTTCCCACCCCAAACCGGCCACCACCACCACTCTGGCCACCTACGGGGACAGGGAACAGTGCTGAGGGGACAGCGACCATTGTCCCCATCCCAGTTCCCACCCCAAACCGGCCACCACTGTCCCTCCGGCCACCTACGGGCACAGGGGACACCGGTTAGAGCCGGGATAAGGGGACAGTGACCATTGTCCCCATCCCATTTCCCACCCCAAACCGGCCGCCCCCACCCCTCCACCTACCGCCCGCTGCCGGCAGGACGCGAGGCTGGCATTGTCCCTCCTGCTGTCCCCTCGTGTCCTCGCCAGCTCCCGCCGCAGCTCGTCCCTGTCGCTCTCCAGGCGCTCCCGCAGCCGCTCCAGCCGCTCCAGCCGCTCCCCGAGCTCGCGGCTCTCGTTGGCCGCTCTGTCGCGACATCCCCGCAGCTTGCCCAGGGCCTCGGAGCGCCACACCATCACGGCCACCGCCACTGTCACCGCGGCCACCAGCAGCAGCAGCGCCGCGCACAGCGCCAGCACCTTCAGGGTGGCTCTGGGCACCGCGGGGTCCATGCGGAGGGGACAGAGGGGACAGGAGGGGACAGCAGGGGACAGGAGGGGACAGACGGGACAGCAGGGGACAGACGGGACAGGAGGGGACAGCAGGGTAAAGGAGAGGACAGAGGGGACAGGAGGGGACAGGAGGAACAAGAGGGGACAGCAGGGGACAGACGGGACAGCAGGGGACAGACGGGACAGCAGGGGACAGGAGGGGACAGCAGGGGACAGGAAGGGACAGACGGGACAGACAGGACAGGAGGGGACAGCAGGGGACAGCAGGGGACAGAGGGGACAGGAGAGGACAGGAGGGGACAGACGGGACAGCAGGGGACAGGAGGGACAGGAGGGGACAGACGGGACAGCAGAGGACAGAGGGGACAGCAGGGGACAGCAGGACCCGCTCCGCTGGTGGCCGTGCCGGGCTGTGCCGCTGGCGCTGCTGGCGGCTCCGTAATTGTCGCGCGTGGGCTGAGGTTTGTGGCAGGTCCCAGCCCAGAATAGGTTTTGTCTGGGCTCTGTCCCAGCTGCGGGGACAAGCGCGGGTGACCTCGGTGACCGCCGGGGTGCGGAGGGTCCCGTCTGTCCCCAGCGCGGAGCTCGGTGTCACCCGCGGCCAGGAAAAAGCTGAGTTTTGTCAGGTTTTATTGGGGAATATCTGCGGCTCGGGGCAGCGTTGTCACGTCCCTGTGTCCCCGTGTCCGTGTGTCCCTGTGTCCCTGTGTCCTTGTATCCTTGTGTCCCCATGTCCCCCTGTGTCCCTTTGTCCCCGTGTCCCCATGTCCACGTGTTCCCATGTCCTTGTGTCCCTGTGTCCCCATGTCCCTGTGTCCCTTTGTCCCCGTGTCCCCATGTCCCTGTGTCCCCATGTTCTTGTGTCAGTGTCCCTGTGTCCCCATGTCCCTCTGTGTCCCTCTGTGTCCCCGTGTCCCTGTGTCCCCGTGTCCCTGTGTCCCAGTGTTCCAGTGTCCCCGTGTCCCTCTGTCCCCATGTCCCTGTGTCCCTCTGTCCCCATGTCCCTGTGTCCCCGTGTCCCCATGTCCCTCTGTGTCCCCATGTCCCCGTGTCCCCGTGTGTCTGTGCCCCTGTGTCCCCGCGTCCCCATGTCCCTGTGTCCCCGTGTCCCTGTGCCCCCATGTCCCTGTCCTTGTGTCCCTGTGTCCCCGTGTCCCTCTGTGTCCCCGTGTCCCTCTGTGTCCCCGTGTCCCTGTCCTTGTGTCCCCGTGTCCCTGTGTCCCTGTGTCCCTGTCCTGTGTCCCCGTGTCCCTGTGTCCCTGTGTCCCCATGTCCCCGTGTCCCTGTGTCCTCTCCCTCCAAGTGGTGGCGGGAGGGGAATGGTCACTCTGGGATGTCCCCGTGGAGTTGGGGACACTGGGACAAGGCAGAGCACCCTCAGGCCACTGTCACCCCCCGGCTGGGTGGGGACAGTCCCTGGTCACCCCCAGAGGGGACAGGGGGACCCCGGGGTGCTCGGTGTCACAGGAGCAGCACCCCGAGGATGAGCAGGAGGAGGGAGGGGACACCGGGGGACACCGCGGGCCTGTCCCCTGCCGAGCGCTGGCTCCTCTCGTCCCGCAGCTGCTCCTGCAGGAGCCGGACCTGCTGCTGGAGCTGGGACCTGCGGGGGACGGGGACAGTGGCGACAGGGACAGTGGGGACAGTGACAGTGGGAACGGGGACAGGGACAGGGACAGTGGGGACCGGGACAGGGACAGTGGGACCGGGACAGGGACAGTGGGACCGGGACAGGGACAGAGTCAGTGAGGACAGGGACAGGGACAGTGGGGACAGGGACAGGGACAGTGGGGATGGGGACAGGGACAGAGACAGTGGGGACGGGGACAGGGACAGGGACAGTGGGGACAGTGGGGACAGTGGGGACAGTGGGGACAGGGACAGTGGGAACGGGGACAGGGACAGTGGGGACAGGGACAGGGACAGTGGGAACGGGGACAGTGGGGACAGGGACAGTGGGGATGGGGACAGGGACAAGGACAGTGGGGACGGGGACAATGGGGACGGGGACAAGGACAGTGGGGACGGGGACAGGGACAGTGGGAACGGGGACAGTGAGGACAGGGAGTGGGGACAGGGACAGTGGGGACGGGGACGGGGACAGGGACAGTGGGGACAGGGACAGGGACAGCGGGAACAGGGACAGTGAGGACAGGGAGTGGGGACAGCGATGGGGACAGGGACAGGACAGGGACAGGGACAGGGACAGGGACAGGGACAGGGGGTGGCAGCGGGGGTGGGGACGACTCGGGGTCTCACCTGAGGCTCTGCTCCTCCCCCAGCTGCTCCCGCTGCCGTGTCACCTCTGTCACCAACGCCCGGTTCTGCTCTGCAGAGGGGACAGGACACAGGGTGGCCATGGGGACAGGGACAGGGTGGCCCGGGGAACAGGTGACAGGAAAAGACAGGAGACAGGGTGGCCCAGGGAATGAGGGTGGCCCAAAGGACAGGGATCAGAAGGGACAGGGGACAAGGTGACCCAGGGGACAGTGGCCAGGGTGGCCCAGGGGACAGTGGCCAGCACTCACCCTCCAGCCAGGTGACATTGGCCAGCGCCCGCTCCAGCTCCAAGCTTTGTCCCTGCAGCGCTCCCTGAGAGGTGACACGGTGACAACGCTGCCACCCCCCCTCGGGCTGCCCCCAAACCCCCCCAGCGCTCTGTCCCCATGTCCCCAACACCCACCAGCTCCTCCCTGCAGCGCTGCCACCTCCCCCGCGACACGGCCAGGGACATGTTGGTGACATCCAGAGCTTTGCGCAGCTCCCCCGTGGAATTCCCGTCCTGTCCCCCGCAGCGACACAGCAGCGTGGGGACAGCCACGGCCACGGCCACGGCCACCACCAGAGCCACGGTGGCCACCAGGGTCACAGCTGCCACCACCTTCCAGAGCCCCGCCATGGCTGCTGCAGGGACGCGCGCCGGGTTCCCATCCCAAAAATCGGCGGTTTCGATTCTCCAAAAATTAAACAAAAAAAAAAAAAAAAAAAAAGGGGTTTTCCAGGAAATCACGTGCTTCCCAAAATCCCCCGCACGGGGACAGTCGGTGACCTCCGGGCTGGCTTTGGGGACATTGCCCGGGCGGGTTTGGGGACATTCCTGGGCTGGGTTTGGGGACATTCCCCGGGCGGGTTTGGGGACATTACCGGGTCGGTTTGGGGACAATTCTGATCTGGATTTGGGGGCATTCCCAAACTGGATCTCGGGACATTCCTGGGATGGATTTGGCGACATTCCCAAGCTGGATTTGGGGACATTCCTGGGCTGGATTTGGGGACATTACCTGGCCGGGTTTGGGGACATTGCCGGGGTGGATTTGGGGACATTTCTGGGATGGATCTGGGGACATTCTCGGGATGGATTTGGGGACGTTTGTGGGATGGATTTGGGGACATTCCCAAGATGGATTTGGGGACACTTCGGGGATGGATTTGGGGACATTCCCAAGCTGGATTCGGGGACGTTCCTGGGATGGATCTGGGGACACTCTTGGGATGGATTTGGGGACATTCATTATATGGATTTGGGGACACTTCGAGGATGGATTTGGGGACATTACCGGGTTGGATTTGGGGACGTTCCTGGACTGGGTTTGGGGACATTCCCCGGGCGGGTTTGGGGACATTACCGGGTCGGTTTGGGGACATTCTGATCTGGATTTGGGGGCATTCCCAAACTGGATCTCGGGACATTCCTGGGATGGATTTGGGGACATTCCCAAGCTGGATTTGGGGACATTCTCGGGGTGGGTTTGGGAACATTTCTGGGATGGATTTGGGGACACTCTCGGGATGGATTTGGGGACATTCCTGATCTGGATTTGGGGACGTTGTCGGGGTGGATTTGGGAACATTCTCGGGATGAATTTGGGGACACTCCGGGGATGGATTTGGGGACATTCCTGGGATGGATTTGGGGACACTCCTGATCTGGATTTGGGGACATTCCTGGGCTGGGTTTGGGGACACTCTCGGGATGGGTTTGGGGACATTTCTGGGATGGATTTGGGGACATTCTCGGGATAGATCTGGGGACATTTGGAGAGTTTGGGGTTTGGAGCACGGGAGGTTTGGGGAATGGGGGATTTGAGGTTTGGGGGTTTGGGGGATTTGGGGATTGGACTATGGGGGATTTGTGGTATGGGGGATTTGGGGTTTGGGGGGTTTGGGGGATTTGGGGAATGGGGGATTTGGGGTTTGGGGGGTTTGGGGGATTTGAGGTTTGGGGGGTTTGGGGGGTTTGGGGTTTGGGGGATTTGGGGTTTGGGGGATTTGGGGAATGGGGGATTTGGGGTTTGGAGGATTTGGGGTATGGGGGATTTGGGGTATGGGGTGAATGGGCATGGGGGATTTGGGGGATGTGGAGTTTGGGGTTTAGGATTTGGGGGATTTGGAGTATGAGGGGATAAATAAGTTTGGGGGGTAAATTGGTTTTGGGGGTAAATCTGGGGTTTGGAGGATTTGGGGTTTGGGGGGTTTGGAGTATGGGGGATTTGGGGTTTGGGGGGTAAATGGGTTTGAAGTTTGGGGTTTAGGGTTTGGGGGATTTGGGGTTTGGGGGATAAATGGATGTGGAGGATTTGGGGTATGGGGGATTTGGGATGTGGGGTACCTGGAATTTGGAGTTTAGGGGATTAGGTGTGTGGGGTACCTGGATTTTGGGGTGTCTAGGATTTGGGGGACTTGGAGTATTTGGGATATGGGGTGTGTGGGGTTTAGGGGATTTGGGGCACGGGGTACCTGGGATCGGGGACACTCAGGGAATGGAGGGTCAGGAATTGGATATTTGGGATTTGGGATACTCAGGGAATGGGGGATCAGAGCTCGGGGATATTTGGGATTGGCGGTCTGGGATATTTGGGATCAGGGATACTCAAGAAAAGGGGAATCTGTTTTATGGGATATTTGGGATCAGAGATACTCAGGGAGTGGGGGATCGGGGTCTGGGATATCTAGGATTAGGAGCCTGGGATATTTGGGATTGGGGATTTGGGATTTTTGGGATCAGGAATACTCAGGGTATGAGGGATCCATTTTATGGGATATTTGGGATCAGGTGTGGGATATTTGGGATCAGAGATACTCAGGGTATGGGGGATCAGTTTTATGGGATATTTGGGATCAGAGGTCTGGGATATGTTGGATTGGGGAGTCTGGGATATTTGGGATTAGGGCTCTGGGATATTTGGGATCAGTTTTATGGGATATTTGGGATCAGAGCTCATGGATATTTGGAATCAGGGCTCTGGGATATTTGGGATTGGGGATTTGGGATATTTGGAATCAGGGGTCTGGGATATTTGGGATCAGAGATACTCAGGGTATGGGGAATCTGTTTTATGGGATATTTGGGATCGGGTGTGGGATATTTGGGATCAGAGATACTCAGGGTATGGGGGATCAGGAATATGGGATATTTGGGATCAGGGCACTGGGATATTTGGGACTGGGGAGTCTGGGATATTTGGGATCAGGAATACTCAGGGTATGGGGGATCCATTTTATGGGATATTTGGAATCAGTTTTATGGGATGTTTGGGATCAGGAATATGAGATATCTGGGATCATGGCTCTGGGATATTTGGGATTGGGGATTTGGGATATTTGGGATCTGTTTTATGGGATATTTGGGATCAGGGCTCTGGGATATTTGGGATCAGTTTTATGGGATATTTGGGATCTGTTTTATGGGATTTTTAGGATCAGGGCTCTGGGATATTTCAGATCTGGATTCCTCGAATCTATAGGATCCAAAATATTCCCCCTATGGAGCACCTGGGCTATAGGATAACCGGGATTTGGGGTTTTTCCCTGGGATGTGACACCCCAAAATCCTGGGGGGACCCCAAACCGGTCACAGAGCCCTGACACAGGATCCTCCCTCCCCATCCCAAAAATAGCTGCTCCACTTTTAGGACTTTTTCTTCTTCATGTGACCTTTTTTTTATTTTTTTAAGCCCAAAAAAAAAAGGAGAAAAACACCAAATATTTACCAAAACTTCCAGGCACTTTTTTTTTTTTTTTTTTTTTTTTTTAAAGGGTGTTTTTTTTTCCTTTTTTATTTGTTATTTTGAGGCGGATTTTCGCCATCTGGAGAATGAAAAGGCTCTGGCAGGGCCGGTGAAGTGTCAGCGAAAAGGCTTTAAAAATGTTGTTATTATTATTATTTATGGGCTGCAGCCCCGGAGGGGGAAAGGAAGCCAAAAAAAAAAAAAAAAAAAAAAAAAAAAAGGTTCAAAAATAGCTGGAAAAAGCAAAAACGAAAAAAAAAAACAATCCACCAAAAACAAACCGGGGGATGTTTTTTCCAGAAGCTCGTTTTGAATGTTTGGGATGCAAAAGCTGAAAAAAAAAAAAATAAAATTAAATTAAAAATATCTTGGACAAGCACGGATATATTGGGAAAGAGAGGAATTTTCCTGTGGAATTCTACATTAGGAAAAAAATATTTAATATTATTATTAAATATTTAAAAATCTGTGATCTCACAGCCCCTCGGGTGTTCCCAAAAAATTTTTGGGTTTCTGGAGACCCCCCCAGGGCTGTGTTGGATTTTTGGGATTGTTTTTTTTTTTTTCCTGCTCCCAGCTCGTTGTCCCAAAAATTCCCAGTCCCAGGAGGTTGGATTCTGGAATTCCACAGCTGGATGGGGCTGGAATTCCACAGAAAAATTCTGGCTGGAATTCCACAGCTGGATCAGGTTGGAATTCCACAGCTGGAAAGATTCTGGTTGGAATTCCACAGCTGGATGGGGTTGGAATTCCATAGAAAAATTCAGGTTGGAATTTCATATCTGGGTGGGTCTGGAATTCCACAGCTGGATCCTGACGGGAATTCCATATAAAAATCCTATTTGGAATTCCACAGCTGGATCCTGGCTGGAATTCCATGGAAAAATCCTGGTTTGAATTCCACAGCTGGAAAGATTCTGGTTGGAATTCCACAGCTGGATGGGGTTGGAATTCCATAGAAAAATCCTGGTTGGAATTTCGTATCTGGGTGGGGCTGGAATTCCACATCTGGATCCTGGGTGGAATTCCATGGAAAAATCCTGGTTGGAATTCCACAGCTGGATCCAGATTGGAATTCCATGGAAAAATCCTGGTTGGAATTCCACAGCTGGATCCTGGTTGGAATTCCATGGAAAAATCCTGGTTGGAATTCCACATCTGGGTGGGTCTGGAATTCCACAGCTGGATCCTGGTGGGAATTCGATAGAAAAATCCTGGTTGGAATTCCACAGCTGGATCCTGGCTGGAATTCCATAGAAAAATCCTGGTTGGAATTCCACAGCTGGATCCTGGCTGGAATTCCATAGAAAAATCCTGGTTGGAATTCCACAGCTGGATCCTGATGGGAATTCCATAGAAAAATCCTGGTTGGAATTCCACATCTGGATCAGGTTGGAATTCCATGGAAAAATCCCGGTTGGAATTCCACATCTGGATTCCGGTTGCAATTCCATAGATGGATCTGGGTTAGAATTCCACAGAAATATTCTGGTTGGAATTCCACAGCTGGATGGGGCTGGAATTCCACAGCTGGAATTTTACAGTTCAGGATTTCCCAGGGATTCCCCAATTTGGGGTCCCCAGGGATGCTCAGGTCCGGAATTCCAGGGATTCCCCGATTTGGGGTTCCCTGGAATGATCCAATTTGGGATTCCCCGATTTGGGGTTCCCTGGAATGATCCAATTTGGGATTCCCAAATTTGGGGTTCCCCGATTTGGGGTTCCCTGGAATGATCCAATTTGGGGTTCCCAGGGTTTGGGATTCCCTGGAATGATCCAGTTTGGGATTCCCCAATTTGGGATTCCCCGATTTGGGGTTCCCTGGAATGATCCAATTTGGGGTTCCCAGGATTTGGGATTCCCTGGAATGATCCAGTTTGGGGTCCCCAGGAATTCCCCAATTCGGGATTCCCGGGGATTCCCCAATTTGGGGTCCCTGGAGATGCTCTGGATCCCTTGGGATGCTCAATTTTGGGGTCCCCTGGAATGTCCAGGATCCCCTGGAATGTTCATTTTTGGGGTTCCCGGGAAAGATCTATTTTGGGGTCCCCTGGAATGTTCAGTTTTGGGGTCTCCAGGGATGCTCAGGATCCCAAATACTCAATTTTGGGGTCCCCAGAGATTCCCTGGATCCCCAGGGATGCTCAATTTTGGGGTCCCCTGGAATGTTCAGGACCCCCAGGGATGTTCATTTTTGGGGTCCCCAGGGATTCCCTGATTTGGGGTCCCCGGGGATGCTTTGGATACCCCGAAATTCTCCATTTTGGTGTCCCTGGAGATGCTCTGGATCCCTTGGGATACTCAATTTTGGGGTTCCCAGGAAAGATCCAATTTGGGGTCCCCAGAAATGCTCAAGATCCCCTGGGGTGCTTAATTTTGGGGTCCCCTGGAATGTTCAGGATCCCTGGGAATATCCGAGTTTGGGGTCCCCTGGAATATCCAGGATCCCCTGGAATGTTCATTTTTGGGGTTCCCGGGAAAGATCTATTTTGGGGTCCCCTGGGATGCTCAGTTTTGGGGTCTCCAGGGATGCTCAGGATCCCAAATACTCAATTTTGGGGTCCCCTGGAATATTCAGGATCCCCAGGGATGCTCAGTTTTGGGGTCCCCGGGGACGCCCCATTTGGACAGAGGATCCCAAATTTTCCTTCCCCTTTTCACCCCCTGTTCCCTCTCATTTTTTTTAAAATTTTTTTCTTTTTTAAAAATTTATTTCTGTGGTTTTTTCTCTATTTAGGGCCTCCCCAGCTGCTTCCTTTTGTCCTTTTCATTCAGACCCTGTCATTACATTTTCCATTCTTTCAAAGAAAGAAATTTAAAAAAAAAATAGAAACACAAAAGCGGCTTCCCAAGCTCCTTTCCAACTCCTCATTCCTGGGGGGAAGGGGGTGGAATATCCCAAAATTCCCCCCCAAGAAAAAATCCAAAAAAATTCCCAAATTCTCCCACTTCCCTGTGGGGTTTTTAAGAATATTTTTTGGGTTTATTTTTTGGGTTTTTTTGAGGTTTTTTTTTTTTGGAGGGGGGAATATCCCAAAACATAAAATCCTCCACGAGATCCCGACGTGCTGGCACATCCTTTTCCCCTTTTTTTTTTTTTTTTTTTTTTTTTTTTTTTTTTTTTTGGGATCTGGCCATCCCAAATTACCGGGGCGGGTCGGGAGCTGCCGGCTCCGGGCTCCCGTTCCCATTCCCGCTTGGAATGAGGCCTGGAATGGGGAAAAGAAGCAGCTGAGTTTATTTTTTATCCCATTTTCCCCTCTCTCCCGGGATATTCCCAGCCCTTCTTCTGCCTCCGGGGTTGAATCCATCTCTGGATCACCCCAAAATTCACATTTAGGGGACGTTTTTGGGAATCCTCGCTCCATCCCTATCCCACATTCCCTTTTTTTTTTGTGTTCCTGGTGCTAAAAAAGGAGGGAATTGAGGGGTTTTAACCCAAAAATCCGCTCTGGATCCCCCATCCCACAGATCGGTGATCCCGGGGTTTTCCTGGGATTGGGATTCACCCTTCCTGTCCCTCTTTGGGGTTTTTTTGCCTTTCCCCCATTTTTTTTCTCCAATTTTCCCCCATTTCCCCCCTTTTTTTTTTGCCTTTTTCCCTTTTTTTCGTTCCCGGCTCCAGGGAGCCGCTTCCACCTGCCCCAAACCGAGCAGGAAGTGAGAAACGATCCCGCATTCCCGACATTCCCACACTGAATTCCCAAATTCCCGGATTCCCACAGGATCCTGGATTCCTGCGTTCCCAGATTCCCTAATTCCCGCATTCCTGGATTCCCACAGGATCCCGGATTCCCACACTGAATTCCCGAATTCCTGCATTTCCACAGGATTCTCACATTCCCGGCATTCCCACACTGAATTCCCGAATTCCCACATTCCCACAGGATCCCGGTATTCCCACACAGAATTCCCAAATTCCCGCATTCCCTGATTCCAGAATTCCCACAAGATCCTGATTCCCACACTGAATTCCGGAATTCCTGGATTCCCACAGGATCCTGATTCCCACACTGAATTCCCGAATTCCCACATTCCCACAGGATCCTGGCATTCCCACACAGAATTCCCACATTCCCGCATTCCCACATTCCCACAGGATCCCGGCATTCCCACAATGAATTCCCAAATTTCTGAGTTCCTGCATTCCCACAGAATTCCCACATTCCCGGCATTCCCACACTGAATTCCGGAATTCCTGGATTCCCACAGGATCCCGGCATTCCCACACAGAATTCCCACATTCCCGCATTCCCGGATTCCCACAGGATCCCGAATCCCCGCATTCCCTCATTCCTGCATTCCACAGGATCTCGGATTCCTGGCATTCCTGGACTCCCGGATTCCCACAGGATCCCGGCATTCCCACATTGAATTCCCACATTCCCTGATTCCCACATTCCCTCATTCCCGTATTCCCAGACTCCAGAATTCCCACATTCCCCCATTCCCACAGGATCCCGGCATTCCCGGATTCCGGCATTCCCCCATTCCCACATTCCCACAGGATCCCGGATTCCCCATTCCCCCATTCCCACATTCCCCCATTCCCACAGGATCCCGGTTTCCCCCATTCCCGGATTCCCCATTCCCACATTCCCACAGGATCCCACATTCCCCATTCCCACAGGATCCCGGATTCCCCCCATTCCTCCATTCCCACAGGATCCCGGATTCCCCCCATTCCCACATTCCCGGATTCCCCCATGATCCCGGATTCCCCCCATTCCCGGATTCCCCATTCCCACATTCCCACAGGATCCCGGATTCCCCATTCCCACATTCCCACAGGATCCCACATTCCCACATTCCCACAGGATCCCGGATTCCCCCATTCCCACATTCCCGGATTCCCCCATTCCCGGATTCCCCATTCCCACATTCCCACAGGATCCCGGATTCCCCCGTTCCCACAGGATCCCACATTCCTACATTCCCACAGAATCCCGGATTCCCCCATTCCCACATTCCCGGATTCCCCCCATTCCCACATGATCCCGGATTCCCCCATGATCCCGGATTCCCCCCATTCCCCCATTCCCCCATTCCCACATTCCCACAGGATCCCGGATTCCCCCATTCCCACATTCCCGGATTCCCACAGGATCCCGGATTCCCCCCATTCCCGGATTCCCCATTCCCACATTCCCACAGGATCCCGGATTCCCCATTCCCCCATTCCCACAGAATCCCGGATTCCCCCCATTCCCACATTCCCGGATTCCCCCATGATCCCGGATTCCCCCATGATCCCGGATTCCCCATTCCCCATTCCCACATTCCCACAGGATCCCGGATTCCCCATTCCCACATTCCCACAGGATCCCGGATCCCGGCCCTGTCCCGGCCGCTGCCACCGGGAGCATCCCCCGGGTTTCCCTGGGGACAGCGGGGACAATTCCTGGCACAGGAGAGAAGCGGGATCCGGGAAAAAAACCGGGATCCAGGGGTGAACAGGATCCAGGGAAAACAGAATCCAGGGACAGAGAACACCCAGGAAAAGGAGAATCCAGGATAAGGAGAATCCAGGGAAAAACAACAACCAAGATAGGAAGAATTTGGGATAAGGGACAGTTGGGATAAGGAGAATTCAGGATAAGGAGAAATCGGGATAAGGAAAATCCAGGGGAAGAAACCACCAGGATAGGGAGAATTGGGGATAAGGAAAATCCAGGGAAAAACAACACCCAGGATGGGGAGAATTCAGAATAAGGAACAGCCAGGGATGAGTAGAATCCAGGGATGAGGAGAATCCAGGATAAGGAAAATCCAGGGGAAATCAACACCCAGGACAAGGAGAATCCAGGATAAGGAGAATTCAGGGATAAGGAAAATCCAGGATAAGGAGAATTCAGGATAAGGAAAATCCAGGGAAAAACAACAGCCAGGATGGGGAGAATTCAGAATAAGGAACAGCCAGGGATGAGTAGAATCCAGGGATGAGAAGAATCCAGGAGAGGGAAAATCCAGGGAAAAACAACAACCAGGATAGAGAGAATCCGGGATAAGGAGCAGTTGGGATAAGGAGAATTCAGGGATAAGGAAAATCAGGGATAAGGAAAATCCAGAATAAGGAAAACAACAACCAGGACAGGGGGAATCCAGGACAAGGAGCAGCCGGTATAAGGAGAATTCAGGTTAAGGAAAATCCAGGGAAAAATAACACCCAGGATGAGGAGAATCCAGGGATAAGGGGAATCCAGGATAAGGAAAATCCAGGGGAAAACAACAACAGGGACAGGGGGGAATCCAGGACAAGGAGCAGCCAGGCACAGGCAGCACCCAGGTTTTGGGAAGGAGGGGTTGGAATGAGGCCTCGCCGTGGAATCTCAGCATTCCAGGTGCCTCCTCCCCTCCCTCTCCCTCTCCCGCCCGCCGTGGGATCGCATCCCGGCGGGACGGGGCCGGGATTTGGCCGCGTTTTCAGCCAAGGAACCTCCCCCCCGAGGGCCCCCGCGCCCCCTTTGATCCCGCATCCAGCGAAAAGGGTGGAAAAAAGGGTGGAAAAATGCCGCGCCGGGGCCAGGGCGGCTTGGAGAAGGGAAATGTTGTCCCAGGTTTGGCCCCATAAAACGCCGCCTGTTCCATTACAGCATCCTCGGCTGGGACGGCGAGGAGGGGAAAAAAAAAAAAAAAAAAATAGGGGTGGGGACACCCAAAAAAAGCTTCTGGGGGACACCCAGGTGGCAGCAGGACAGAGCCACCCTGTCCCTCGCCCTGCTGGGGTCACGCAGGGGGTGGCCAGCTGGTGGCTTGGCACACCCCGGTGCCAGGAGGGGGGCGCTGGGTGGGTCCCCCCGCCTCGTCTGCCACGTCCCGCTGGCCACGGCGAGCTGGCAACCGGCCCCTCCTCGCTCTGTGCCAGAGCTGAGCCCGGCCCGAGGCAAACAGGAGCGGCCGGGATGGTGCTACCGAACGGGGACAGGGTTTGGGGACAACGGGGACACGCGGGGACACGAGGGGTTGGGTCCCCCCCCCCCCCCAGTCCCGGAGAAGCCCAGCAGCCAGGCGGGTGTATAATAAGAATTGTATATTTTTATAATAAATAATGTACAAATCCGCCCAAATCTGGGCCGCAGAGGCACCGGACCCCGCGTGTGGGTGGCACCGTAGGGAGGGAGGTTTTATCCGCGTTATCCTTGGGGTTTCCTCCCTCCCCCAAAAATCCAGTTTTTTGTAGGATTCGGGGATGAAATTCTCCCCGCGCTGGGGACAAAGCACCGGGCGGGGACCCCCCCCCCCTTGCCATGCCCGCCCCTACTCCCCTCTTTTTAATTCTTTTTATTTCGACCCCCACGGCGGGGCTGAGCACCAAGAGGAGGCAGCGGCAGCACCGGGGGGGATGGCGGGACCCCCTCCCCACGTCCCCGCTGTCCCCCCCACCCCCCCTCAGCTCCGCGTGTCCCCCCAATTCTTCGGGCGTTATAAATGAGCGCGGCCAAAAAGCGACACAAAAAAAAAAAAAAAAAAGAAAAAGAGGGGGAGGCGACAAAGCAGCGCCGGGGAGGGGACACGGAGGGGACTCAGCGCTGTCCCCTCAGCCGGCCCGGTCTCCGCTGGGGGGTCCGGCGGGTGGGGCCGGGGGCTCCGGAGGAGAAGTCCATCACTTCGGGGGGAGCGCGGCGCAGCTCGGCTCTCCCCATCTCCCTGCGGATCTCCTGCAGCGCCTCGGCCGGAGCGCTCAGCAGGCGCTGGAAGAAGCTCTCCCTGCCCGGCGGGCGCTCCTGGCAGCTGAAGGTGACGGCCGTGCCCTGCCCCGCTCTCATCTCCCTGGAGAAACCATCCGAGGTGCCCGCGAAGCAGCGGCCGATGGCGATTTCCTTGGCCAGCCGCGGGTTCTGGTCCGTCACGGTGTAGATGCCGTAGTTGTGGCCCAGCGGGTCCAGCGGGGCCAGCATGGAGAAAGCCCCGGTGTGGTTGTTGTCGGCCAGCGGCGGGTGGCGGCTCAGGTAGTCCCTCAGCAGCCCGTTGATGGCCGTGCGGCGGCAGCTGCCCTGCGGCGCGATGGACACCAGCGTTCTGTCCGCCAGGCTCTGGTCGAAGAGCATCCCGCCGCACTTGAACTCCACGCAGGCCGCCGAGGTGCTGTCCAGCAGCGGGTCCCGCACGCTCCGGCTGTCCCGCAGCCCGTAGAGCTGGCCCCGAGTGCGGGGGTGGCTCCCCCCGACGTTCCGCGACCTCACCATGTACTCCTGCGGCCCCTCCAGCTGCACCTTGATGAAACACGCGCGGAACTCCTGCGGGTTGGGCCACCACGCCAGGTAGTCGCCGGTCCAGGAGGTGACGTCGCTCTCCTTGAAGGGCACCACGTTGTACTCGTACTTGTCCACCTCCACGCGGTAGAAGCGCAGGTGGTTGGCGCTGACCGGCGCCTCCTCGCACTCCCGCAGGCTCCGGTAGGAGTAGACGGGCCCGTTACTCTCGTCCACGTTGTTGGGGTCGGGCTTGGCCACGTTGATCTGGAACGCCGTCTTCTTCAGCGCCGCGTCCTCGTGGTCCGAGCGCCGGTAGCCCAGCTTGCCCAGGTAGGGCTGGGCCACCCCCACGGCGTTGGGGTTGAGCTTAGGGCTGGAGGCCACGGCTTCCAGCTCCTCGCCACCCAGCGTGGCCGTGACCAGCGCCGTGTAGGCGTCGGGGCGCTGGCTGTCGCAGAAGGCGGGCAAGCAGGCGCCGTTGGGGCCGGTGACCACGCTGTCGAAGCGGCCCCAGGCCCGCGGGTTGCTGGGGAAGCCGGGCTGCGGCTCCAGGTTGACGAGGCTGACCACCACCCCTTCCAGCTGCTCGTAGGGGTTGAACTTCTCGTTGCTGTAAGCCCTGACCTTGACGAAGCAGCGGCGATCCTCGGGCACGTCCAGGTTGAAGAGGCGCCGCTCGCGGATCTCCAGGTTGCCCACCAGGAATGTTCTCTCCTCCCTCTTCCTGCGGCCGCCTCCCGCCGGCCTCAGCACGCCCTCCTCCTCCCACAGGCCGCTCTCGGGGTTCAGGGACCACAGCTTCATCTTCTGCAGGTGCTCCGCCATCCACACCTGCCCCGCGTCCATCCTCACCTGCACCGGCCCCGCCTGCAGCTCCGCGCCGCTCTCCCCTTCTCGGAAATCCACGGCGAACATCCCGTAGGTGCGCAGCGGGACGATTTCCCCCTCGGCGTTGGCGAAGCTCAGGTCGCTGGAGGCTGCGCTGGCCGTGCCCATGTCCCGGGGGTCCACGAAGGTGACGCTGGCTTTGACCGTGCCGTTAAAAACCTCCCCGGACGGCCGGAGGAAAACTCCCGCCGGCAGCAGCAGCTCCCCGACGGGCTCCCGGCCGCCGGACTCCCCCAGCGGGATGGCGTTGCTGCGGCCGCCGTCCAGCTCCACCGGCTCCTTCTTGCGCAGCATCTTCACCTCGTGGTACACGGCTCCTCCTCGCCGGTCGAAGGGCAGCACCTTGACCGCGTCCACCAAGCGCTGCCGGCCGTCCACGAAGCGGGCGACCAAGCGCCGCGTGTCCGGCGGCACCTCGATGGTGAAGGAGCCCTGGTAGCCGGTGAAACCCACTTTCCTCCCCCCGAGGAAGATGTGGCCGAAGCGCAGCGGCTCCCCGGTGTCGGCCGCCGTCACCCGGCCCTGCACCAGCACCCGGGGCTGGGCGCAGGGCCCGCAGCCGCACTCGGCCACCACCTTGACGGGCAGCACGGATCCCGCGCACCGCACCTGCCTCAGCTCCATCCTGCGCACCCCGCAGCAGCGCCCCGGCTGCTCCCCGCACCCCGCGGGGCCCCCCGGGCACGGCGAGGCCGGGCAGCGCCCCACGTTGTAGTAGCGAGAGCCGCCGGCGTCCTGCGGGCACTCGCTGGGCAGCTCCACCAGGCTGGGCTCCGGCTCCGCCCTGCAGCTCTGCTGGCCCTGGGCTAGGGGAGGGCACGCAGGGGGGTGGCATTAGAGGGGTCAGCGGGGGTGTCGCCACCCCGGGGGAGCCCCCGCGGTGCTCGCTCACCCAGCACGGTGAGCCGCGCGGGCTCGGAGCGGATGGCGCCCGCCTCGGAGCTGGCTTTGCAGTGGTAGGTGCCCGCCTGCCGCGGTGCCAGCCCCCGCAGCTCCAGGCGGCCGCTGGAGCGCTGGGCTGGCCCCTCCAGCAGCGTCCCGTTGTGGTACCTGCGGGGACAGGCGACAAGGCTCAGCGGGGACGGCGCCACCAGCACCGCCCGCGCTCCCTCCGCCCGCAGCGCCGCCTCACCAGAAATATTTTTGGGGCGCGGGGGTGCCCGAGGCTTTGCAGCAGAAGGTCACGTCCTGCCCGGCCTCCCGCACCTTGGCCGCGGGGTGCAGCACCATGTAGGGCTTCTCTGCCGAGGGTTAAAAAGGCCAGCTAGCCCGCGGGCGACCGCGGCTCGCCCCGCCAGGGGTTCCCCCAAAACCCACGCGCGCCCCACTCCTCACCGAGCCGCCGCAGCCTCAGGTGCGCCACGGCCACGCCCGAGCCGTTGGTGACGATCGGCGCCAGCGCCGGGGCGAAGCCGTCGCGGCGGGCGCTGATGTTGGCCGAGGGGCCGGGGCACAGCCCCGAGGCCGCGAACCGGCCGCGGGCGTCGCTGCGGGCCAGCGGCACGGCCGGGTGGCCGGCCAGGTAGAGGAGGGCCCCGGGCAGCGCCACCCCGCTGGATGTCACCACGGTGCCGTGCAGCGCCAGCCCCGGGCAGCCCGCGGGGGACGGTGAGGGGGGCGCCGAGGGGGCTGCGAGGGGGAAGAAATGAGAAGCGGCAGGTGTGAGCACCTGGCAAAGGTGCTGAAAGCACGCTTCACAGGTGAGGGTGAAATGAGGGCGGCGTGGCTGGAGACAGCAAGGTGGGTGCTTTAAAATCTTCCCACTCGTGTCCCCTCCCCAGCAGTCCCCAGGTGGGTGGCTCGGGGTCCCTACCTGCCCGACCTGCCAGCCCTCGGCTCACAGGTGAGTGGCAGCACGGGGTTCAGAGATCCCTACCTGTGCACAGGTGAGTGCCGTGGACCTGGGCAGGGTTTGGGGGTCCCTACCTGCCATCCCTCAGGTGACACCTACCTGGGCAGGGTTTGGGGGTTCCTACTTGTCATTCCCCAGGTGTGCCACGTACCTGGGCAGGGTTTGGGGGTCCCTACTTGTCATTCCCCAGGTGTGTCACGTACCTGGGCTGGGTTTGGGGTCCCACCTGTGCTCAGGTGTGTCACGTACCTGGGCAGGGTTTGGGGTCCCACCTGTGCTCAGGTGTGTCATGTACCTGGGCTGGGTTTGGGGTCCCACCTGCCATCCCCCAGGTGAGTGTCACGTACCTGGGCCGGGTTTCTAATCCCCACCTGTGTCCAGGTGTGCCACATACCTGGGCTGGGTTCAGAGCTCCCTACCTGTCATCCCTGAGCTCACAGGTGAGTGTCACGTACCTGGGCAGGGTTTGTGATCCTCACCTGTGCCCAGGTGGTCACGTACCTGGGCAGGATTTGGGGTCCCACCTGCCATCCCCCAGGTGTGTCACATACCTGTGCAGGATTCAGAGCTCCCTACCTGCCATCCCCCAGGTGAGTGTCCCGTACCTGGGCCGGGTTTGTGATCCCCACCTGTGCCCAGGTGAGTGTCCCGTACCTGGGCGGGGTTTGTGACCCCCACCTGTGCCCAGGTGAGTGTCCCGTACCTGGGCGGGGTTTGTGACCCCCACCTGTGCCCAGGTGAGTCCCGTACCTGGGCAGGGGGCGCCGCACGAGCGCCGCTCGCTGGCCTTGCCGCGGCACTGCAGCTCCTTGAGCGGGGCGGGGCTGCGGGAGCTGCGGCAGCGCCGAGCGCGGCTCTGCGTGCCCCGGGTGCCGCAGGTGCTGCTCGAGCAGGGGCTCCAGGGCGACCAGTGCGACCAGTAAACGTCCCCTGCGGGAGGGAGGGGTGACTGGGAGCCGGCAGGTGAGGGGTTAAACGGGGAGCGATGCGCACCTCAGCCCCCCGTGCTGCAGCACGGGTGAGATACAGGTGAGGTACAGGTGGGACACAGGTGAGATACAGGTGGGATACAGGTGTGATACAGGTGTGACACAGGTGAGATACAGGTGGGATACAGGTGTGATACAGGTGTGACACAGGTGAGATACAGGTGGGATACAGGTGAGATAGAGGTGGGATACAGGTGTGATACAGGTGAGGTACAGGTGTGACACAGGTGAGGTACAGGTGTGACACAGGTGGGATACAAGTGAGATACAGGTAGCATACAGGTGATACAGGTGTGGCAGGTGAGATAGAGGTGTGATACAGGCGGGATTCAAGTGTGACACAGGTGTGACACAGGTGTGACACAGGTGAGACACAGGTGAGATACAGGTGGAATATAGGTGTGCCAGGTGTGCCAGAGGTGGGATACCACCATCCCAGGTGTACTCCAGCTGCCCCAGGTACCCGCAGATACCCCCCAGATACTCCCCAGGTACCCCATATACCCCTCAGGTACCCCAGGTAGCCAGGTATCCCAGGTAGCCCCACTGCCCCGCAGGTAGCCCATGTACCCCAGGTAGCCCAATCTTCCCCAGGTACCCACGTACCCCAGGTGGCCCAAATCCCCAGCAGGTACCCAGGTACCCCGGTAGCCCAATCCCGCCGCAGCTAGCCCCGGTACCCCGCTAGCCCAATCTCCACGCAGCTGGCCCCAGTAGCCCAGGTAATCCAGGTACCCAGGTGCCCCCATGTACCCCAGCTAGCCCCGGTACCCCTCTAGCCCAATCCCCCCGCAGCTAGCCCGGTACCCCAATCCCCACGCAGCTAGCCCCGCAGCCCCGGTAGCCCAATCCCCCCGCAGCTAGCCCAATCCCCCCGCAGCTAGCCCGGTAGCCCACGTACCCCAATCCCCCCGCAGCTAGCCCCGGTACCCCATGTACCCCGGTACCCCGGTAGCCCAATCCCCCCGCAGCTAGCCCCGCTAGCCCAATCCCCCCGCAGCTGGCCCGGTACCCCGCTAGCCCATCCGCCCCTCAGCTAGCCCCGGTACCCCGGTACCCCGCTAGCCCAATCCCCCCGTAGCTAGCCCGGTACCCCGCTAGCCCATCCGCCCCGCAGCCAGCCCGGTACCCCGCTCACCCCGCGGGCACAGGAAGCGCACGCTGTAGTTGGCGCAGACCCCGGTAGCCCAGGTACCCCCATGTACCCCGCTAGCCCAATCCCCCCTCAGCTAGCCCCGGTACCCCGGTACCCCGGTACCCCAATCGCCCCGCAGCCAGCGCGGTACCCCGGTACCCCGCTAGCCCATCCGCCCCGCAGCTGGCCCCGGTACCCCGGTACCCCGCTAGCCCATCCGCCCCGCAGCTAGCCCCGGTACCCCGCTAGCCCAATCCCCCCGCAGCTAGCCCGGTACCCCGGTACCCCAATCCCCCGCAGCCAGCCCGGTACCCCGGTACCCCAATCCCCCGCAGCCAGCCCGGTACCCCGCTCACCCCGCGGGCACAGGAAGCGCACGCTGTAGTTGGCGCAGGCCGTGCCCGGGCGCTGCTCGCGGTTCAGGCAGCGCAGGCCGCGCTCGGGGCTGGCGAGCACCCGCTGGCCCAGCGCCTCGGGCGAGCGCCGGTCCGCGCTGCGAGCCTCCATCGCCACCGGGCGAGCGCACACCCGCGAGCCGTAGTAGAAGCGGATGGCGGCCAGGCTCTCGTGGTCGCCGTCGCCGCCCGGGTGGTCGATGTTGAACCAGGAGGTCCAGGCGGCGCCTTTGCCTGGGGGAGGGGGTGAGGGGTGGGGACAATGAGGGGATGGGGACAGTGTGTGGAGGGGGGGGACAGAGGGGACAGTGGGGATGGGGTGGGAATGGGGACAGAGTGAGGTGGGGACAGTGTGGGGATGGGGACAGAATGGGGACAATGGGGATGGGGTGGGGATGGAGACAGTGTGGGGACAGTGAGGGGATAGGGACAGTGTGGGATGGGGACAGTGTGGGGTGGGGACAGTGTGGGGTGGGGACAGTGTGGGGTGGCGTCAGTGAGGGGATGGGGACAAAGTGGGGACAATGGGGATGGGGTGGGGATGGGGACAGTGGGGATGGGGACAGTGGGGATGGGGACAGTGTGGGGATGGGGACAGTGTGGGGACAGTGTGGGGTGGGGACAGTGGGGATGGGGTGGGGATGGTTTGGGGACAGAGTGAGGATGGGGTGGGGACAGCTTGGGGACAATGTGGGGACAGAGCGGGAATGGGGTGGGGATGACTTGGGGGTGGGGACAGTGTGGGGATGGTTCAGGAATGATTTGGGGTCAGAGTGGGGACATCGTGGGGATGGATTGGGGACAATGTGGGGACATGAGGGGATGGGGGGGGATGGTTCAGGAATGATTTGGGGACAGAGTGGGGACAGTGAGGGGATGGCTCAGGAATGGTTTGGGGTCACAGTGGGGTCAGAGTGGGGATGGCATAGGGACAGTGTGGGAAAGCTTGGGGACAGCGAGGGGACACGGAGGGCAGCGGGTGTGGGGGTGAAGGGTCACAGGGGGGTCACAGGAGATGGGAATTGTCCCCTGAGGCCACGGGAATGTCACAGTGGGGTCACAGGGAGGGGGCACAGGAATGGCCAGCAGGACCCTGGGGGTGGCCAGCAGAGCCCAGGTGTGGCCAGCAGAGCCCAGGGGTGGCCAGCAGAGCCCAGGGGTGGCCAGCAGAGCCCAGGGGTGGCCAGCAGAGCTCGGGGGTGGCCAGCAGAGCCCAGGGGTGGCCAGCAGAGCTCGGGGGTGGCCAGCAGAGCCCAGGGGTGGCCAGCAGAGCCCGGGGGTGGCCAGCAGAGCCCAGGGGTGGCCAGCAGAGCCCAGATGTGGCCAGCAGGACCCTGGGGGTGGCCAGCAGAGCTCTGGGGGTGGCCAGCAGAGCCCGGGGGTGGCCAGCAGAGCTCTGGGGGTGGCCAGCAGAGCTCTGGGGGTGGCCAGCAGAGCCCGGGGGTGGCCAGCAGAGCCCGGGGGTGGCCAGCAGAGCTCTGGGGGTGGCCAGCAGAGCCCGGGGGTGGCCAGCAGAGCCCAGGGGTGGCCAGCAGAGCCCGGGGGTGGCCAGCAGGACCCTGGGGGTGGCCAGCAGAGCTCTGGGGGTGGCCAGCAGAGCCCGGGGGTGGCCAGCAGAGCCCGGGGTGGCCAGCAGAGCCCGGGGGTGGCCAGCAGAGCCCGGGGTGGCCAGCAGAGCCCGGGGGTGGCCAGCAGAGCCCGGGGGTGGCCGTACCTGCCGTGCCCAGGTCCAGCTCCTCCAGGTCGGGCTGGGCTTTCCAGGGTTTCCCAGCCTTGCCCGGCTCCGAGTCGTTCTCCAGCGGCTCTGGGGGGCACAGAGGTGGCACTGCCACATCCCCGGGTCCCCCCCCAGCCGTGTCCCCTGCCCTGAGTCCCCCCAGTCCCGGGGGACAGGATTTGCAATGTCCCCGAGCCAGGCTGGCCGTGTCCCCGAGGTGGGCTGCGGTGTCCTGGTGACACGAGGGGTGACACGAGGGGTGGCACGAGGGGTGACACGAGAGGCTTGAGCCCACCCCATATCCATGGGAAACATTCCCGGCCACCTCCCGGACAAGGACACCAGCCACTGTCCCTGTCACATCCCTGTCACAAATCCCGTCCCAAATCCCGTCCCAAATCCTGTCCCTGTCCCCTCCCTGCCCCTTTTCCCTGTCCCAGTCCCATCCCATCCCTGTCCCTGTCACTGTCCCATCCCTGTCTCTGTCCCTTTTCTCTTTTCTCTTTTCCCTTTTCCCTTTTCCCTTTTCCCTTTTCCCTTTTTTCCCTTTTCCCATTTCCCCTTTCCCCTTTCCCCTTTTCCTCTTTCCCTTTTCCCTTTTTTTCCCTTTTCCCTTTTCCCTTTTTTTCCCTTTTCCCTTTTCCCCTTTTCCCCTTTTCCTCTCTTCTCTTTCCCTTTTCCCTTTTTTTCCCCTTTTCCCTTTTCCCTTTCCCTTCCCCCTTCCCCTTTCCCCCATCCCTTTCCCTCCCCCACCACAACCCCAACCACAACAAAACCCCCAAAAAAATCCCCATCCACCCCTCCCCCTCTGCAGCTGCCACCTGTCCCACCCCCCCAGTGCCACCCCCACCACATCCCACTAAAAAAAAAACCCCAAAAAAAAAAAAAAAAAAAAAAAAAACAAAAAAAACCCCCAAACCCCTTTTTTTTACCTGCAACCCCCGCGAGGCTGGGAGCCGCCAGCTGTGCCAGCTGTGCCAGCAGCTGTGCCAGCTGTGCCAGCTGTGCCAGCTGTGCCATGGCTGCCGCCGGGTGGCGAGTGCGGCGCTGCCGGAGCCGGCCCGGCTTTTATAGGGCGAGGGTTCGCCCCTGCCCCGGGATTCCTGGAGCCGAGTCAGGGTCGGGAGCGCCGCCCGCGGCTCCGCCGGCTCCCGGCGTTTTGTTTTTGTCGAGCTGCTAAAATTGGATGCTCTCGGGAATGCGGCGGGGAGGGAGGGGGGGAAATAAAAAAAAAAAAAAAAAAATTTAAAAAAAAAATTATAAAAATATGGGAAAACGGAAAAAAAAAGGATGGGGAGATGGAGGTGGTGGTGATGTCCTTGGGGATGTGGAGGTGACAAAATTGGGGATCCCGTGGGGAGGTTGGGGGTGTCCCGGATTTTCCCGAGTCCTCCGGTTCTTCCTCCCCCTCGAGTTCCCCCTTTTTGACCCAAATTTGTAGCTGGGATCTGGGAGTTCGCGCTCTGGAAGGGATTGGAAGGGACTGGGATGGACTGGGATGGACTGGGAGCCTCCCAGGTGCCCCAAATTCCCCCAAATCTCCCCGCATTCCTTTTTTACACATGACTGGAATTTGGGAGTTTGCTCTCCTGAAGGGGCGCTGGGATGGACTGGGGTGGACTGGGATGGACTGGGATGAACTGGGATGGACTGGGAGGAACTGGGATGGACTGGAGGAGGTTTGGGATGAACGGGGAGCCCCCGACCCGCAGCCAAACCCCAAAACATCCCAAAAGCGCCCAAATCTGCCCCCGAATTCCCTCTCGTCCCAAATCCATCCCCAAAATTTGGGAATTCGCCCTCCAGCGGGGCACTGGGAGGAACTGGAGGGACTGGGAAGGGCTGGAGTGGATCTGGGATGAACGAGGAGCCCCCGACCGCAGCCAAATCCCAAAACATTCCAGAAGTGTCCCTGTCCCAGATCCCAAATCTGCCCCCAAATTCCCTCCCGTCCCCTTTGAATCCCAAATCCGCCTCCGAAATTTGGGATTTCACCCTCCGGAGGGGCACTGGGAGGAACTGGAGGGACTGGAGAGGATTTGGGATGGACGAGCGGCCCCGGCCGGCGGAAATCCCGGCGCATTCCCGGCATTCCGGCGCGTGCCGAGCCCCCCGGGCGGGATTGGGGTCGGGGGGGGATTGGGGTCACAGGGGGATTGGGGTCACACAGAGGGATTGGGGTCACAGGGGGAATTAGGGTCACAGGTGGGATTCGGGTCATGGGGGGGATTGGGGTCAGGGGGGGATTGGGGTCACAGGGGGATTGGGGTCACGGGGGGGATTGGGGTCACAGAGGGATTGGGGTCACACGAGGGATTGGGGTCATGGGGGGGATTGGGGTCACGGGAGGGATTGGGGTCACAGGAAGGATTGGGGTCAGGGAGGGATTGGGGTCACAGGAAGGATTGGGGTCAGAGGAGGGATTGGGGTCACAGAGGGATTGGGGTCACGGGGGGGGATTGGGGTCACGGGGGGATTGGGGTCAGGGGGGGATTGAGGTCAGGGAGGGATTGGGGTCACAGGGGGATTGAGGTCAGGGAGGGATTGGGGTCACAGGGGGATTGGGGTCACGCGGGGGGGATTGGGGTCACGGGGGGATTGGGGTAAACAGAGGGATTGGGGTCACGGGGGGATTGGGGTCAGGGGGGGATTGAGGTCACGGGGAGGGTGGGGTCACAGAGGGATTGGGGTCACAGAGGGATTGGGGTCACGGGGGGGGATTGGGGTCACAGGGAGGGATTGGGGTCACAGGGAGAGTTTGGGGTCACAGCAGGGATTGGGGTCACAGGGGGGGATTGGGGTCACACAGAGGGATTGGGGTCACACAGAGGGATTGGGGTCACAGGGAGGGATTGGGGTCACAGGGATTGGGGTCACAGCGGGATTGGGGTCACGGGGGGATTGGGGTCACAGAGGGATTGGGGTCACACAGAGGGGTTGGGGTCACAGCAGGGATTGGGGTCACAGGAGGGGATTGGGGTCACAGGAGGGATTGGGGTCACGGGGGGGATTGGGGTCACAGGAGGGATTGGGGTCACAGAGGGATTGGGGTCACAGAGGGATTGGGGTCACAGGGGGATTGGGGTCACACAGAGGGATTGGGGTCACGGGGGGGAATTGGGGTCACAGAGGGATTGGGGTCACAGAGGGATTGGGGTCACAGGAGGGATTGGGGTCACGGGGGGATTGGGGTCACGGGGGGATTGGGGTCACGGGGGGGATTGGGGTCACAGAGGGATTGGGGTCAGGGGGGGGGGAATTGGGGTCACAGGAGAGATTGGGGTCACAGAGAGATTGGGGTCACAGAGGGATTGGGGTCACGGGGGGATTGGGGTCACACAGAGGGATTGGGGTCACAGGAGGGATTGGGGTCACAGAGGGATTGGGGTCACAGGGGGATTGGGGTCACAGAGGGATTGGGGTCACAGGGGGATTGGGGTCACGGGGGGGATTGGGGTCACGGGGGGATTGGGGTCACAGGAGGGATTGGGGTCACAGGGGGGATTGGGGTCACAGGGGGGGGATTGGGGTCACGGGGGGATTGGGGTCACAGCAGGGATTGGGGTCACAGAGGGATTGGGGTCACAGGGGGGATTGGGGTCACAGAGGGATTGGGGTCACAGAGGGATTGGGGTCACAGGAGGGATTGGGGTCACGGGGGGATTGGGGTCACAGAGGGATTGGGGTCACAGAGGGATTGGGGTCACAGAGGGATTGGGGTCAGGGGGGGATTGGGGTCACAGGGAGGGATTGGGGTCACAGAGGGATTGGGGTCACAGGAGGGGATTGGGGTCACATCAGGGATTGGGGTCACGGGGGGGATTGGGGTCGGAGGGGGGGATTGGGGTCACGGGGGGGATTGGGGTCAGGGAGGGATTGGGGTCACAGGGAGAGTTTGGGGTCACAGCGGGATTGGGGTCATGGGGGGATTGGGGTCACAGGAGTGATTGGGGTCACAGGGAGAGTTTGGGGTCATTGGGCAGGTTTGGGGTCACAGACACCCCGTCCCTGCCAGGACAGACACCACGGCTGCATTTGGGGTCTCAGGGCCACCAACATTTTATTATTTCGGGTTCTGGGGTCACCAGGGCAGGTTTTGGGATCCGAGGGCAGTTTTTGTGGTCCCAGGGCTGTATTTGGGTTCCTAGGGCAGTTTTTGGGGTCCCGGGGCAGTTTTTGGGATCCGAGGGCACATTTTGGTATCCCAGGGCAGTTTTTGGGATCCCAGGGCAGTTTTTGGGATCCCAGGGCAGTTTTTGGGATCCCAGGGCTGTATTTGGGATCCCAGGGCAGTTTTTTGGGATCCGAGGGCATATTTTGGGATCCTGGGGAAGGTTTTGGGATCCCAGGGCAGTATTTGGGATCCCAGGGCAGTTTTTGGGGTCCCGGGGCTGTATTTGGGATCCTAGGGCAGTTTTTTGGGATCTCGGGGCAGTTTTTGGGGTCCCAGGGCAGTTTTGGGATTCCAGGGCTGTATTTGGGATCCCAGGGCAGTTTTTGGGATCCTAGGGCAGTTTTTGGGATCCCAGGGCTGTATTTGGGATCCCAGGGCTGTGTTTGCGATCCTAGGGCTGTATTTGGGATCCGAGGGCAGTTTTTGGGGTCCCGGGCAGTATTTGGGATCCCGGGGCTGTATTTGGGATCCCAGGGCAGTTTTTGGGATTCCAGGGCTGTATTTGGGATCCCAGGGCAGTTTTTGGGGTCCCGGGGCGGTTTTTGGGGTCACAGCGGCACCACGCAGTCGCTGCCCGGGTACTCGGCGGCGCCGATCCCGAACTTGCGCCGCAGCTCCTCGGGCACGAAGCGCCCCGCCAGGAAGTGTCGCCGGCCCTGGAACCGCCGCGTCACCTCCTTGGGCGCCGCCAGCGACACCAGCACGGCCGGACTGATGTCACCAGCGCCACCCGCGGCGGCTGTCCACCCTGGGGATGGGGACACGGTCAGGGGACAGCGGGGACACGGACAGGGGACACCCTGGGGACAAGGACAGGGGACAGCGGGGACACGGACACGGTCAGGGGACAGCGGGGACACGGACAGGGGGACAGCGGGGACACGGACAGGGGACACCCTGGGGACACGGACAGGGGACAGCGGGGACAGGGACAGGGACAGGGGACAGCGGGGACACGGACAGGGACAGGGGGACAGCGGGGACATGGACAGGGACAGGGGGACAGCGGGGACAGGGACTGGGGGACACACCCTGGGGACAGGGACAGGGGACAGCGGGGACAGGGACAGGGGACACCCTGGGGACAGGGACAGGGTCAAGGGGACACCCTGAGGATGGGGACAGGTGACACCCGGGACAGGGACGGGGTCAGGGGGACAGCCTGGGGACAGGGACAAGGGGACACCCTGGGGACAGCAGGGGACACATCCCACCCTGGGGACAGCGACAAGGTCAGGGGGACAGCGGGGACAGGGACAGGGGACACCCTGTGGACAGCAGGGACAGGGACAGGGGGACACCCTGAGGATGGGGACAGGTGGCACCCGGGACAGGGACAGGGTCAGGGGGACACCCTGGGGACAGCAGGGGACACATCCCACCCTGGGGACAGCGACAAGGTCAGGGGGACACCGTGGGGACAGCGGGGACAGGGGGACAAGCGGGGACAGGGACAGGGGGACAACCTGAGGATGGGGACAGGAGGACAGCCTGGGGACAGCAGGGGACACATCCCACCCTGGGGACAGCGACACGGACAGGGGGACACCGGGGGGACAGTGACAGGGACAGGGGGACACCCTGGGGACGGTGGGAACAGGATCATGGGGACACCCTGGGGACAGCGGGGACACCAGGGGATACATCCCACCCTGCGGACAGG
This sequence comes from Oenanthe melanoleuca, assembly GCF_029582105.1. NCBI lineage: Eukaryota > Metazoa > Chordata > Aves > Passeriformes > Muscicapidae > Oenanthe > Oenanthe melanoleuca. The sequence goes on along the minus strand of NC_079361.1, from coordinate 3,910,935 downwards.
GGACAAGGGACACCTGTGACACCAGGGGACACGGACAGGGGACAGGGGGCACAGCAGGGGTCATGGAGAGGGGTCAGGGTGAGCCCAGGGGACACACGCCACCCTTGGGGACACAGAGAGGGCACAGGGGTGACCCCAGGGGACACAGCCCACCCTGGGGACACGGGCAGGGGGCAGAGGTGGCACCAGGGGACATGGAATGGCCTGGGTGTCATCGAGAGGGGTCAGGGTGACCCCCAGGGGACACACGCCACCCTTGGGGACACAGAGAGGGCACAGCGGTGACCCCAGGGGACACATCGGGGACACAGGGAGGTGACGGAGGGGCAGAGGGAGGGCACAGGGGAGTGACAGAGGGGGGTGACACAGGGAGGTGGCACAGGGGACACAGGGAGCAGGGAGGTGACACAGGAGTGGCACAGGGGAGTGACACAGAGGTGACATAGGGGAGCACAGGGAGGGGACACAGGGGTGACACAGGGAGGGGACACAGGGGTGGCACAGGGAGCAGGGAGGGTGACACAGGGAGGTGACACAGGGGGGCACAGGGAGATGGGACAGAGGTGACACAGAGGTGACACAGGGGGGCACAGGGAGGGGACACAGGGAGGTGACACAGGGAGGTGACACAGGGGGGCACAGGGAGATGGGACAGAGGTGACACAGAGGTGACACAGGGGGGCACAGGGAGGGGACACAGGGAGGTGACACAGGGAGGTGACACAGGAGTGGCACAGGGAGATGGGACAGAGGTGACACAGAGGTGGCACAGGGGGGCACAGGGAGGTGACACAGGGGGCACAAGGGGCACAGGGAGGTGGCACAGGGAGGTGACACAGGGTGGCACAGGGAGGTGGCACAGGGAGGTGACACAGGGTGACACAGGGAGGTGACACAGCAGTGGCACAGGGAGGTGGCACCGCCGCTGTCCCCGATGCTTTGTCCCCCGCGGCTCCGCCCGGCGCTGCGGGAGGGGGGAGGTGACACGGCCAGCGCGGGGGGGGGGGGGACACGGGTGATGACAATCCCAGACACGCGGGGAATGTTTGGGAATGACACATCTGGCAGCGACACATCTGGCAGCGACACCCGCGCATGACGTCATGTCTCGGGCCGGGCATTTGTTATTTCCCGTGGATGCCCCGAACCCTCGCGGGGGGGACGGGAGTGTCCCCAACCCTGCCAGGGACACCTCGGGAATGTCCCCACCCTGCCAGGGACACGTCGGGAATGTCCCCCACCCTGCCGGGGCCACCTCGGGAGTGTCCCCACCCTGCCGGGGCCACCTCGGGAGTGTCCCCAACCCTGCCAGGGACACCTCGGGGGTGTCCCCACCTTCCCCGGGTCACGGCGGGGACACCGAGGGGACACGAGCAGCACCTGAGGGGACAACGAGGGGACACTGAGAGGACACTGAGGGGACACCGGGGGGACACTGAGGGGACACTGAGAGGACACCGAGGTGACACTGAGAGGACACCGAGGTGACACCGGTGACACCGAGGGGACACGAGCAGCACCTGAGGGGACACTGAGAGGACACTGAGGTGACACTGAGGTGACACTGAGGGGACACTGAGGGGACACTGAGGGGACACTGAGAGGACACCGAGAGGACACGGAGGGGACACCGAGGTGACACCGGTGACAGCGAGGGGACACGAGCAGCACCTGAGGGCACATCCAGGCTGACGATGGGGACCCGGATGTGTCGCAGCGTCGCCAGGATGGCCGCGCACGGCTCGGTCCCCTCTGTCCCCGGGGCCACCTCCGCCCCCAGCACCGCGTCCACCACCGCGCTGTACGCGTCATTGAGGAGCTGCACCTGGCGGGACAGCGACAGCGACAGCGGCAGCGACAGCGACAGCGAGAGTGACAGCGAGAGTGACAGCGACAGCGACAGCGACAGCGACAGCGAGAGTGACAGCGACAGCGAGAGTGACAGCGAGAGTGACAGTGACAGCGACAGTGACAGCGACAGTGACAGCGACAGCGACAGCGAGAGTGACAGTGACAGTGACAGAGACAGCGACAGCGACAGCGACAGCGACAGCGACAGTGAGAGTGACAGTGACACCAACAGCGACAGCGAGAGTGACAGCGACAGCGACAGCGACAGCGAGAGTGACAGCGAGAGTGACAGCGACAGCGACAGCGACAGCAACAGCGAGAGTGACAGTGACAGCGACAGTGACAGCGACAGTGACAGTGACAGCGACAGCGACACCAACAGCGACA